>NW_027169398.1:5000-15000 GCF_036898095.1 Palaemon carinicauda
TGATTTGGTCTACCCATTCAGTTGGTCTACCCATTCAGTTGGTCTACTCATTCAGTTGGTCTACCCATTCAGTTGGTCTATTCTTTGATTTGGTCTACCCATTCAGTTGGTCTACTCATTCAGTTGGTCTACCCATTCAGTTGGTCTACCCATTCAGTTGGTCTATTCTTTGATTTGGTCTACCCATTCAGTTGGTCTACCCATTCAGTTGGTCTACCCATTCAGTTGGTCTACCCATTCAGTTGGTCTACCCATTCAGTTGGTCTCTTCTTTGATTTGGTCTACCCATTCAGTTGGTCTACCCATTCAGTTGGTCTACCCATTCAGTTGGTCTACCCATTCAGTTGGTCTCTTCTTTGATTTGGTCTACCCATTCAGTTGGTCTACCCATTCAGTTGGTCTACCCATTCAGTTGGTCTCTTCTTTGATTTGGTCTACCCATTGAGTTGGTCTACTCATTGAGTTGGTCTACTCATTGAGTTGGTCTACCCATTCAGTTGGTCTTCACATTGAGTTGGTCTACTCATTGAATTGGTCTACCCATTCAGTTGATCTCTTCTTTGATTTGGTCTACTCATTGAATTGGTCTACTCATTGAGTTGATCTACTCATTGAGTTGGTCTACCCATTGAGTTGGTCTACCCATCCAGTTGGTCTACTCATTGAATTGGTCTACCCATTCAGTTGGTCTACTCATTGAGTTGGTCTACCCATTGAGTTAGTCTACCTATTCAGTTGGTCTTCTCATTGAGTTGGTCTACTCATTGATTTGGTCTACTCATTCAGTTGGTCTACCCAATCAGTTGGTCTCTTCTTTGATTTGGTCTACTCATTGAGTTGGTCTACCCATTCAGTTGGTCTACTCATCGATTTGGTCTACCCATTCAGCTGGTCTACCCATTGAACTGATAGACATAGCAACAAAGAAATTGTTTATCAATTGAGATTTCAATCTTTGGGTGCATGAGACTGCAAATCTTTGATGAAATTGACTCTAGGAAACGACTGGGAGCATATCAGGGTGTTGATCATGTTGATTGTGCAATAACTTGCACTTAGTATCAAGGGATAGAATGAATTATATTGAACCAGGTATTATATATTATATATTGTATCAGGTATTATATATTATATATTGTATCAGGTATTATATATTATATATTGTATCAATATATATATATATATATATATATATATATATATATATATATATATATATATATATATATATATGGATAAATATCAACACAACATCGTGTTCAAATAGAAATAAATTTCTACCTCATACTTGGGATCGAACGCTAGCCCCTTCTAATGAAAGGCCAGGTCGAAACCAACCATGCCACGAGAGGCTATAATATATATATATATATATAGATATATATATATATATATTCAAATAAACCATATATTTTCATACATTAATGTCTGGATTCTCTTACCGGCCTTGGGATCAGAGCCCCGGCCGAACCCCTCAAAGACAATAGCTTCATTTCGGTCACGCTCAGCGGTAAGACGTATAACTATTCGGTCTCTCCCTGTGCCTTGTGTAGGGGGCTACAGGGAGTACAGTAATGTCTGGATTCTCTTACCGACCTTGGGATCAGAGACCCAGGCAGCACAGCTCAAAGACAATAGCTTCATTTCGGTCACGCTCAGCGGTAAGACGTATAACTATTCGGTCTCTCCCTGTCCCTTGGGTAGGGGGCTACAGGGAGTACATTAATGTCTGGATTCTCTTACCGACCTTGGGATCAGACCCCCGGGCCTAACCGCTCAAAGACAATAGCTTCATTTCGGTCGCGTTCAGCTGTAAGACGTATAACTATTCGGTCTCTCCCTGTCCCTTGAGTAGGGGGCTACAGGGATTACATTAATGTCTGGATTCTCTTACCGACCTTGGGATCAGAGCCCCAGGCAGAACAGCTCAAAGACAATAGCTTCATTTCGCTCACTTTCAGCGGTAAGACGTATAACTAATCGGTCTCTCCCTGTCCCTTGTGTAGGGGGCTACAGGGAGTACGTTAATGTCTGGATTCTCTTACCATCCTTGGGATCAGAGCCCCGGGCCGAACAGCTCAAAGACAATAGCTTCATTTCGCTCACGTTCAGCGGTAAGACGTATAACTAATCGGTCTCTCCCTGTCCCTTGGGTAGGGGGCTACAGGGAGTAATCATACCCTGGGGGGAAGAGGTATTATAGCTAGGAAAGTGGGCGGAGGTAGGAAGGAGACTAAATCTATATGCGTGTGTATGCATATCCTGACATTCAAGTCGTTTTTGACGGATCGCGTATATTCTAAGTACCACGCATTACATCGTCTAAATCCCCTACAAAGAATGGTCTACAAATAAGCGTAGACGAGCAAGCAAGAGAAATGAATAGCGAGCCAAAGAAAGGAAGGAGACTAAATCTATATGTGTGTGTATGCATATTTGAACTTCAACCATCGTTTTTGACGGATCGCGTACATTCTATCTACCACGCATTACATCGTCTAAAGCCCCTAAAAGAATGGTCTACAAATGGTCTACAAATAAGCTTAGACGAGCCAGCAAGACAAATGAACAGCGAGCCAAAGAATTGTTATTTTCCCGACGGCGTCATTGAGCTATTAACCTCCGGGTGTTGGCACCCCGGGAAGCTTTTTCCCAACCGGGCGTTTGTTTCTGGTTTGTTTACATTTTTGCGTCGTTCAAAAACCTTGGCATTCGTTCCCTGCCAAGGCTGTGTCGGAAGGTTTCTCCACTCATACTAGGCTGGGTGCCAGAGGAATTTTATCTGTGGGGTGATTTCGTAGTTTGAGAGAGAGAGAGAGAGAGAGAGAGAGAGAGAGAGAGAGAGAGAGAGAGAGAGAGAGAGAGAGAGAGAGAGAGAATTATTTTACCAGTATATTAACCATTGCAAGAGAGAGAGAGATAGAATAGTTTTTAAGGTTATATTATCAGCATTTTGATCATTGAGAGAGAGAGAGAGAGAGAGAGAGAGAGAGAGAGAGAGAGAGAGAGAGAGAGAGAGAGAGAGAGAGAGAGAGAGAGAGAGAGGATTATTTTACCAGTATATTAATTATTGCTAGACAGATAGAGTAGTTATATTACCAGTATGTTCTTCATTGAGAGAGAGAGGATTATTTTACCAGTATATTAATTATTGCTAGACAGATAGAGTAGTTATATTACCAGTATGTTCTTCATTGAGAGAGAGAGAGAGAGAGAGAGAGAGAGAGAGAGAGAGAGAGAGAGAGAGAGAGAGAATTTTAAATCATACGAACACTCGCATCAAGTTTTTTATTACATATAAAATACTAACAATCTGTTATTATTATTATTATTATTATTATTATTATTATTATTATTATTATTAATGTACCCATTATCCTTCTTTACAGAGGACGTGGAGAGTCGAGAAGCTGGTCTGGTCATGAAGAAACTGAAGAGTGTTCTATACAGAGGCGTTGAGAGATACCTCACCTGCGAAAACGTCATCTTACCCAGGAATACACTCAGGAGGTGAGGAAATCTCTCACTCTCTCTCTCTCTCTCTCTCTCTCTCTCTCTCTCTCTCTCTCTCTCTCTCTCTCTCAGGTAGGAATGACTCTACAACAAAGCCAACTTTTCTCTCTCTCTCTCTCTCTCTCTCTCTCTCTCTCTCTCTCTCTCTCTCTCTCTCTCTCTCCCCTCACATTAACCTGATAATTTATTTCCTCTTCACTACAGTATCTTCTCTCTCTCTCTCTCTCTCTCTCTCTCTCTCTCTCTCTCTCTCTCTCTCTCTCTCTCTCTCTCCTTACAACCTGATAGTTTTCATTTCCATTACAGTATCCTCTCTCTCTCTCTCTCTCTCTCTCTCTCTCTCTCTCTCTCTCTCTCTCTCTCTCTCCCAATGAGGATACCTTAAATTATTGAAATGGTTTGGGTATTGCCAATTTTTAGCAAAGGTGTACTAGTCATGGCCATGCTGTGAGTGGCCAGACTAGGGTCTCCCACCGTTATCAGATAGCAGCTGGCCAGCGTGGGGATGAAAACTGGCCAAACTCCAGACTTGATTAAGGACATGTCTGAGGCATTTGTCCTCCAGTGTAGAATTTGTAGACAAAACCAGAATTCAAGTGAATCTATGAACCGTCTATTTTGAGAACACTTGTTAACCTAACTTTGAAACTGTGTCAAATAAGGATGAAAATACTGCAATGGTTTTGATATCGGATTTTTTAGCAGGAGTCAAGTGGTATGGGCGATCTATAGGACTGTTAACGGATGACCCAAATTTACTTATATTCATTAGGAATAGAATGTTAAAAACAAAAAATTTAATAAGGAATACTTTAAAAAAAGAATTAAATAAGATATTTACAAAAGAGTACATTTATGATAATTACTTAAATATTTAAGAACATTTGTACAATAAAATTTATTGCATATATATTTATTAATTGATTTAATTTTGTATTGAGCTGATTTATAGCTATGTAAAACAATGTAGTTCATATCAGTATTTTGTAAAGAATAATTACGTATATAATGTAAATTGCTAAGATGTAATTGTATTTTTATAATAAAAGATAAAAAAAAAGTTAACCTTGAATTAAGATCAGATACCAACGCACTGTGTACAGTGCCAACCTTGTAAGTATTGGCACTGGTTTAAATAATTTCATTTAATTAACTAAATTTTTTTTTTTTTTGGTCTTTTCAGGGCCTCTCACGACATCCTCGACCTGGCTTCAAAACATTCGAGTGGCCTTCGGGGGGCATTGATTGACCTGTACCTTGAAGATAATGGAATTTCCAAGAGGTAAGTTGAGTTGAATTATTATTATTAGCTACATTACAACACAAGTTGGCAAAGCAAGGACTCCAAGAGGGAAAATAGCCCAGTTGGGAAAGGAAACGAGAAAACATAAAATAGTCTTAGTGTACCCTCAAGCAAGAGAACTCTACCCCAAGATAGTGAATATGGCACTACCCAAGGCTAGAGAACAGCAGTGGTTTGATTTTGGAGTGTCCTTCTCCTAGCAGGATGCTAAAAGACCAAGGGCTCCAACAGGGAAAATAGCCCACTTGGGAAAAATGAAGGAAACAGATAGAATAGTCTGACTGTGTGTACCCTCAAGCAAGAGAACTCTTACCCAAGACAGTGGATATGGCACTACCCAAGGCTAGAGAACAGCAGTGGTTTGATTTTGGAGAGTCCTTCTCCTAGCAGGATGCTACAAGCCCAAGGGCTCCAACAGGGAAAATAGCCCAGTTGGGAAAGGAAACGAGAAAACAGATGGAATAGTGTGTCTGAGTTTACCCTCAAGCAAGAGAACTCTAACCCAAGACAGTGGATATGGCACTACCCAAGGCTAGAGAACAGCAGTGGTTTGATTTAGGAGTGTCCTCCTAGAAGGATACTACAAGCCCAAGGGCTCCAACAGGGAAAATAGCCCAGTTGGGAAAGGAAATGAGAAATAAGATAGAATAGTGTGTCTGAGTGTACCCTCAAGCAAGAGAACTCCAACCCAAGACAGTGAATATGGCTAGAGAGCAGCAGTGATTTGACTTAGGAGTGTCCTTCTCCTAGGAGGATGCCACAAGCCCAAGGACTCCAACAGGGAAAATAGCCCAGTGGGGAAAGGAAATGAGAAAAGATAGAATAGTGTGTCTGAGTGTACCCTCAAGCAAGAGAACTCTAACCCAAGACAGTAGATATGGCACTACCCAAGACTAGAGAACAGCAGTGGTTTGATTTTGGAGTGTCCTTCTCCTAGCAGGATGCTAAAAGACCAAGGGCTCCAACAGGGAAAATATCCCAGTTGGGAAAGGAATAAGGAAACACATAGAATAGTCTGTCTTAGTGTACCCTCAAGCAAGAAAACTCTAACCCAAGACAGTGGATATGGCACTACCCAAGGTTAGAGAACAGCAGTGGTTTGATTTTGGAATGTCCTCCTAGAAGGATACTACAAGCCCAAGGACCCCAACGGGGTAAATAGCTCAGTGGGGGAAAGGAACTAAAGAAACATAGATCTGTCTGAGTGTACCCCCAAGCAAGAGAACTCTAACCCAAGACAGTGTAAGGCCACATTACAGAGGCTATGGCACTACCCAAGACTAGAGAACAGCAGTGGTTTGATTTTGGAGATTCCTTCTCCTAGCAGGATGCTACAAGCCCAAGGACTCTAACAGTGAAAATAGCTCAGTGGGGAAAGGAAATAAAGAAACATTCTGTCTTGAGTGTACCCTCAAGCAAGAAAAACTCTTACCCAAGACAGTAGATATGGCACTACTCAAGAGAACAATGTTTTGATTTTGAAGTGTCCTCCTAGAAGAGCTGCTTACCTTAGCTAAAGAGTCTATTCTTCTACCCTTATGAGGTGGGAAGTAGCCACTGAACAAATACAGCAACCATTTCCGAAGCTTTTGTTAGCAAGCCTCCATAGGTTTTCATGATTGCCAATTACTGCAGTACTCCTTGCATAAATCGTCCATTTTACATTCTATAGATAGCCAATAATACACAGTAGATTGATTCACTATATGCTAACATTTGTATTTAATTTTTTTTTTTTATAGCCATCTCTACATTTCTTTACTTTTTCCTTGCAGATTGGCACAAGTGGTAGCCGACCCAAGGCACGAACCCAAGACACTCATCCAGCTGACTCTCTTCAGACACCCAGCTTCCGACGAGAGGACTCTGCAGCTCAACTCCAGCTATTCCGTCAAGAGGCTCTGCAAACCATGACCGACTGCAACCGCGGTTTGCTTAAAAATGCACTAACGACCAAATATATCCTCCTGAAGTCTTCCAAAATCTTGCCAAGAGATCACTGGCTTCCAATTTCTGCACCTCGCACTGCCATGTCGTCCTCTTGATGCTTCTGGAGAGCATCGTCTGCGTTCAGAAACCTTCGAAGGTTTGTGGACGTCAGTTGGTCTCGATTTCTGTGAGCTGGATAAGTTCACGGATTGTCACCACAAACTGCAGAGTTCTATTTGATGTCATCGCAGACTGCTTGATGCGAGTCCTCCTGGCGGTTCGCCAGTCACACTGGTGCCTGCCAGGGATTTAAAACCCACTGTGTCTTTGCTCCTTAATGTACCCTGTCAGAGCTAATTTTAAATTTTTCAGTAGTATTAATTTTGTTTTGTATGTTCTTACTAACCAATGGAATACCAGTTGATTATAAGTAATAGTTAATAGTGCCCATTACTTTTCGAGGTTCATTTGATATAGCTGACCGTCTGCGTGCAAAATTTGTGTTACATTAAGTATTACAGTTTGGAGTATTATTTTGACGAGTCCATGGAGCAGGTAGATTCTTTTAACATTAAATCATTGCTTTTCGTAATGGTAGCATTGCGTAAATTTTGACGTAGGCTCCAGAGACAAGTCTATCGGATGTGAAACCAGTAACCCACAACATTTTTCTGTGTAATAATGTTAAGAGTCCTGGTTTTGATGTAGGGAGACTATGATCTGTATTATTTAAGATATTTAAAAATTGTAGTTAGTTGGATCTTGTTAGAACCGATGGAATTGTTGCCATTTTGCAATATCAGACAAGCGACTGTAACTTAATGTGCTTTTGAATGTGTTTGTTACGATAGACGAAAAGGAACCCGGTAAACAGACAAGAAAAGCGGGCATTGTTTTTACGTATTAGAAATGTTTACCTTCTGTTTATTTTCTGGATTAGAACAATGTCATCTTTGTTAATGTAGACTAGAGGTAATCCCCTTCTTAATTGGATGCTACAAGATCACTTTTTGGAAACACAGGTGACCAAGAAGTTAGAGTGACCGACGGCCAAATTTTCAGTGGATTTTGTTTGGTTAGATAAGCTTCTACCTGTTAAGATCATACTTTTTAAGTGGAAATAACTTTAAATATAATGATGTAATTGTAATATCAGGGTGAAGGAGGCAGGCTTAGTTTTGTATCACTTGAAATATTCCAAGTCTCAACTTGAGGTGAATGGTTTGTAGCATAAGGCTTAGGACGTAAGTCTAACACTTAACACTAGTCGCGAGACCTTGAGGTAGAAATTGCTGTTGATGCAAGAGTTTAATTTAATGGTTTCATTTCTTGTTCATTGACTGAACGATGAGTCTACGTTTATGAATTTAATCTTCAGAGCCTAGAACCATTTTGTCCATTTCATACTGTTGATTTGTGGTCCCCTGGACTTAGAACAGAATCAGTTTTGGCTGTTTTCATACTGTCGACTTGTGGACCCGTAGACTTGGAACAGAACCAATTTCAGCTCTTTTCATACCATAAACTTTCTGTCTTCTAGCGACTGAACAGAACCACGTTGTCTGTTTGCATACTATTGACTTGTGGTCCCTAAGACATGGAACAATTACTTTGGTCATTTTCCTGCAATAGACCTTTGCTCTAATACAGATTGAGCTGATCATCTTTGGCTGCTATCACAGAGCAGACCCGTCCCTAACAACTGAATCACGGTAAAATCTAGATTGCAGAACGTTTCTGTTGCGTAGTATGCCAGCCTATCAAGATAGAATTATTCCAGCAGGAATCAACTTTTATAAGTAGAGTAATGTCAGATTGGATTCGTTACCCAGTGAATTTCGTTTGAGACATCAACCGAACCATGGAAACTGGGGGACCATCAACTCATGAAATTGACCTACATGTTTGGTAATATTTTTGTAGAAAACTCAGCGCCATTACCGCTTGCCAGTGCGTAGGAGCTTGAAGTTTGTTTTTTTTTCGCGAGCGAAGCGATCGCATGGCCGAGCAAAAACCACTAGATTTCGATAATATTTTGATAGAGTCTAACGGTTTTTGCTCCGCTGTGGGCTTGCTTCGCTCGCGAAAAAAGGAAAACATCAAGCTCCTATGCACTGCCAAGCGGTTTTTGTGAGCAAAGCAAGCGCATGGCTGAGCAAAAACCACTAGATTTCGATAATATTTTGATAGTCTAACGGTTTTTGCTTCGCTGTGGGCTTGCTTCGCTCGCGAAAAAAGGAAAACATCAAGCTCCTATATACTGGCAAGCGGTAACGGCCCTGGGCGGGACTCTACCGAAATATTACATGTTTTAACATGTTTCTTATAAGTTCGAAGCATTTTATCCGTCATCGGAGATGCTTTTTTTTTATACTGTATACATTATTCTTTTATACATCTCTGGGAGTTCCTTTCCCAGGCGACGACATTTCACCATCAAATTCTGAAATCATCGAATCGCGCCGTGTATAAAGTCATCGCCTGTATTTCATTAGCATCGCCTCCACCTGTATATAGAAGCCATTCATGTCTACTGTACAGTACTTTGACAATACATTTCTTTCATCATTGTAAATATACCTCCGTCATCATCATCCTTCGCAGGTGTACATAGGTTTTTTTTATAATGTTAATTTTCGAGATTTCACAATATTGTATAAAATTCTCCTTTTGTGAAATATATTTTTTAATAGAATTGTCTTCCGACGCTTGTTAGTGTCTTCGCCAGATCTGCTCAATTTTGAAATAATGAACAATGAAATGTGAATGTTGGTTTTTTATTTCATGTTCCCTTCTTACCTTCACCAAGGTTGTGTTTTAATAAGCGTATACGGCTGTGTGTTCGCAATTCGCATAACTCAAAAACTATTTGACCGAATCGCATCAAATTTGGTGGGATGGTTGGCCATGATCCAAGGGTAATTTCGTCAGATTTTGGAAGTGATTGGACCAAAGGTCAAGGTTAAGGTCACGAAAGTGTCTTGTCATATGGTTTCGGGAGAGATTGGACCAAAGGACAAGGTTAAGGTCACGAAAATGTCTTGCCATATGGTTTCGGGAGTAATTGGACCAAAGGTCAAGGTTAAGGTCACGAAAATATGAAAAAAGCCTTGTTGCCCTATCATGGTTTTGGGAGTGATTGGACCAAAGGTCAAGGTTAAGGTCATGAAAATGTCTTGACATATGGTTTCGGGAGTAATTGGACCAAAGGTTAAGGTCATGAAAATGTCTTCTCATATGGTTTTGGGAGTGATT
>NW_027169398.1:22500-37500 GCF_036898095.1 Palaemon carinicauda
TAACAAAATATTGAACATGTCTTCAGATAAGAGATAATGAGTCTATAGTAAATAAGATTGTAAAGATATACGGAAATAGATTTCTCAAAAATATTCATCAATTTTCTATAATTTTCGTTTAAATATTTTGGTTTTAGTCAACTGTAAATTTCTCTCTCTCTCTCTCTCTCTCTCTCTCTCTCTCTCTCTCTCTCTCTCTCTCTCTCTCTCTCTCTCTCTCTCTTTTGGATTATTCTATAGTCGTTACTTCTCTCGTAGTTTGTCTATTTCCTTATTTCCTTTCCTCACTGGGCTGTTTTTCCCTGTTGAAGCCATTTGGGCTTGTAGCATCCTGATTTTACAACTAGGGTTGTAGCTTAGCTTGTAATAACACTACTACTACTACTACTATTACTACTACTAATAATAATAATAAGTGTACTCTATATATATACATACATACATATATATATATATATATATATATATATATATATATATATATATATATATATATACACACACATATATATATATATATATATATGTATGTATGTATATGTATATATATACATATATATATATATATATATATATATATATATATATATATATATATATATATATATGTGTGTGTGTGTGTGTGTGTGTGTGTGTGTTTGTAATAAAATATTCTTACTTGTTCTCACCTTAAATTACAGAAATAATTATTATAATACATAAATCCTGTACTTTTCATTTCAATTATCATGTTTTGTTTTCTTTCCTTTTGTTTACTTTTTTGCGCGAACTGCCATTATCTGGATCAGGGTTGCCAGGTTTTCTGAATGAGAAAAGGCCAACTTCTAATCACCAGCAGCTTTAAAAGGCCAACCCACTAGTAGAAAAGGCCAAATATATAGTATTTAAGGCCCACCTTTTCTTTCATGATATTCCTAAAGGCAAAGCCATTTTTAAAAAGGCCAAATTTGAGGTATTTTGAACGGAAAAAAAAGGCCGACCTGGCAACCCTGATCTGGATAGCGGCCTTGCGCGGTGTCGATGATCCTTGCTATTGCGCAGTCTTACAACTGTCATTTAAACGCGTAATAAGCTTAACCTTTCCGCGTATTTACCGTTTAATGACTGTCATTACTTCGAATTCGTGCGTAATTCTTGCTTTCTCGACAGGAACTACATCGTAATAAGCCCTGTCATACGAGTAAATGACGTTATTAATGAAATGCGTAAAGAGTTGGGTTGAAATGTGACTGTGGTATTGTATAAAAACAAATAAATGGTTGAAATAAATATTAATTATTTAATTAATTATTTAACTTATTAAATATTTGGTTATAATATAGTAAGGAATAATAATACTGTAGTTTTTCCCGATATAATGTTTTGTAAGAAGATAATTAATAATACTACAATTGTTATAATAATAATTGTTATGATATATTATTTGTTATAACAGAGAATAAATATTTTTACAATTATAATTCAGAGTATTTTGAGACAAGTGAATACACACACACACACACACACACACACACACACACACACACATATATATATATATATATATATATATATATATATATATATATATATATGTATATATATATGTGTGTGTGTGTATACATATATATGTATATGTATATATATATATATATATATATATATATATATATATATATATATATATATATACATACATATATATATATATATATATATATATATATATATATATATATATATATATATATATATATGTATGTATATATATATATATATATATATATATATATATATATATATATATATATATATATATATATATAGAGTAACTTATTATTATTATTATTATTATTGTTATTATTATTATTATTATTATTATTATTATTATTATTATTATTATTAGTAGTAGTAGTAGTAGTAGTGTTATTACAAGCTAAGCTACAACCCTAGTTCGAAAATCAGGATGCTACAAGCCCAAAGGGCTCCAACAGTGGAAAAACAACCCAGTGAGGAAAGGAAATAAGGAAATAGACAAACTATGAGAGAAGTAACGACTATTGAATAATTCAAGAGAGAGAGAGAGAGAGAGAGAGAGAGAGAGAGAGAGAGAGAGAGAGAGAGAGATGAGTGGAAATTTACATTTGACTAAAACCAACATATTTAAACGAAAATTATAGAAATTTGATGTATATTTTTGAGAAATATACTTCCGTCTATCTTTACAATCTTATTTACTTTAGACTCATTATCTCTTATCTGAAGATATGTTCAATATTTTGTTAAGATTGAAGACACTAAGCATATGGGAATTATTATTATTATTATTTGTATACATGATTGAAATTTCAATAATGAAATATCACTTTGCTCAACATATAACTTATTATTATTATTATTATTATAATTATTATTATTATTATTACTTGCTAAGCTACAACCCTATTTGGAAAATCAGGATGCTATAAACCCTAAGGCTTCAACATGGAAAATATCCCAGTGAGGAAAGGGAATAGGGAAATAGAATAGTGTACCCTCAAGCAAGAGAACTCTACACCAAGACAGTGGAAGACCATGGTACAGAAGCTATGGCACTACCCAAGACTAGAGAACAATGGTTGTAATCTGGAGAGTCCTTCTCTAGTAATAAGAAGGAAGTGTGAACCATGTCCTAGAAATAAGAAGGAAGTGTGAACAATGTCCTACATAGGAGAGGGAAGTGTGAACAATGTCCTAGAAAGGAGAAGGAAGTGTGAACAATGTCCTAGAAATAAGAAGGAAGTGTGAACAATGTCCTTGAATTAAGAAGGAAGTGTGAACAATGTCCTTGAATTAAGAAGGAAGTGTGAACAATGTCCTAGTAATAAGAAGGAAGTGTGAACAATGTCCTAGAAATAAGAAGGAAGTGTGAACAATATCCTTGAAATAAGAAGGAAGTGTGAACAATGTTCTAGTAATAAAAAGGAAGTGTGAACAATGTCATAAAAATAAGAAGGAAGTGTGAACAATATCCTAGAAATAATAAGGAAGTGTGAACAATGTCCTAGAAATAAGAAGGAAGTGTGAACCATGTCCTAGTAATAAGAAGGAAGTGTGAACAATGTTCTAGAAATAAGAACGAAGTGTGAACAATATCCTAGAAATAAGAAGGAAGTGTGAACAATGTCCTAGAAATAAGAAGGAAGTGTGAACAATGTCCTTGAAATAAGAAGGAAGTGTGAACAATGTCCTTGAAATAAGAAGGAAGTGTGAACAATGTCCTTGAAATAAGAAGGAAGTGTGAACAATGTCCTTGAAATGAGAAGGAAGTGTGAACAATGTCCTAGAAATAAGAAGGAAGTGTGAACAATGTCCTAGAAATAAGAAGGAAGTGTGAACAATATCACAGTAATAAGAAGGAAGTGTGAACAATGTCCTAGAAAGAAGAAGGAAGTGTGAACAATGACCTAGAAAGGAGAAGGAAGTGTGAACAATGTTCTTCTGTTTTCATAATTTGAACAATTCAAAACAACAAATATATATATATATATATATATATATATATATATATATATATATATATATATATATATATATATATATATATATATATATATATATATATATATCGAATACTCAAAATTTTAATTAAAAACGTTCCCATGTCTTGCCTACCTTTTCAATCTGAAACGCTCAACGAGTTTGTAAACAATGGACAATCTTCTGTTTCCTTTAACGTTTTCACATATATATTCACCCCAATCACCCTCACTATTCAATTCAAACTAATCTCCAATGTTTCGTTAATCATCATCGGAAGTATCATTAGCCAAATCGAAAGGATGGTTTAATTAGCGGAGGATTAGAAATTGCCAATCAACTTTGACGGGTTCAACCTTCCGCGAAATTCACTGCTACTTCTTGATTGGTTGATGTAATTTATGACGTAATTTATGACGTCATAGTTTTTATATCATACTGCTTGCTGATTGGTTAATCTGATCAATGACATAAGATAGGGAAAATAGTGTATTTATTTCCTTGTTTTCTTTCCTCACTGGGCTATTTTTTCCCTGCTGGAGCCCTTGGACTTAGAGCGTCTTGCTTTTCTAACTAGGTATAAGCCCAAGGGCCCCAAAGGGGGAAAAATAGCCCAGTGAAGAAAGGAAATAAGGAAATAAACTACAAGATAAGTAGTGAACAATAAAAATAACATATTTTAAGAACATAAACAACATTTAAATAGATCTTTCATAGATAAACTATAAGGAGAGAAGAGAGAGAGAGAGAGAGAGAGAGAGAGAGAGAGAGAGAGAGAGAGAGAGAGAGAGAGAGAGAGAGAGGATAAACATATCAGAATTCGGGTCCTAAGCAGGAAGCTTCAACGGGTTCAAACTAGTTAGCCGTTGAAGAGGAGAGAGAGAGAGAGAGAGAGAGAGAGAGAGAGAGAGAGAGAGAGAGCGAGAGAGAGAGAGAGGGTTGGTCAAGGACACCACGTGAAGCGTGTTGATTCACTATTGTTTAGCTGAAGTGTGAACTGAAGCGGAAAGAATAAACAATGAAGTTTGTGTGTGAGTGTGTTTGTTTGTGAACAGCTTCCTGTCCACAATCTTAATCGTAGATTAATGAAACTTTCAGGGATTAACTGTTACGTAAAAACCTGGAAATCATCAAAATTTGGAAGGTCAAGGTCAAAGGTCAGGGTCAGGGTCAAGGAAAATGTCCAATTCATGTCATCAGCCATAAGTTTGGACATCGTTGTCACAGAGACTTCAAACTTGGTTCATATTAACTGTTATATAAAAATCTAGACATGACTAAATTTTGAAAGGTCAAGGTCAAAGGTCAAGGTCAGGGTCAAGGAAAATGTCCAATTCACGTCATCAGCCATAAGTTTGGACATCGTTGTCACAGAGACTTCAAACTTGGTTCATATTAACTGTTATATAAAAATCTAGACCTGACTAAATTTTGGAAGGTCAAGGTCAAAGGTTAAGGTCAGGGTCAAGGAAAATGTCCAATTCACGTCATCAGCCATAAGTTTAGACATCGTTGTCACAGAGACTTCAAACTTGGTTCATATTAACTGTTATATAAAAATCTAGACATGACTAAATTTTGGAAGGTCAAGGTCAAAGGTTAAGGTCACGGTCAAGGAAAATGTCCTTGTAATCAGCCATAAGTTTGGACATCGTTGTCACAGAGACTTCAAACTTGGTTCATATTTGAGTGTATGAAAATCAACGCCAATTATTACATGTTCAGGTCAAAGGTCAAGGTCGAGCTAAAGGTCGAGAAATAATCTGCAGCGGCGGAGGTCTGCTCTCTACCTATGAGACTATAGATTGCATCCTTTACATTCAGATCTTACCGGACAATTCTACTTTCCTTTTTTCCTTTCCTCACTGGGCTATTTATCCCTATTGGAGCATTTAGGCTTATAGCATCCCACGTTTCCAACTAGGGTTGTAGCTTAGCTAATAATAATAATAATAATAACCCAAAAATGGTAAAAAAGTGTTGTAAAAATAAAATAAAATATTTTTGACCTAATTAATTCTATTGTTCTGGCCACAAGAATGTAAAATTCAATATCAAAGGGCTATTGTAGTATTGTATTGTGGCTAAAAAAAATACAATATCAACTATTGTATCGTTTCAATATTATATATTATATATTTCTTTAAATACAACGAACATATAACACAATTAATTTGAACATTAGTACTAGGCTAGAACTTAAGTTAAAAAATCAATTTGAACAACATTCAAGAGAAAATTACTATTAAAACCATAAATATTTTCAAATATAGATTTTGAAATACGTCTTTTTTTCATTCATACATTAGGTAATATAACTCCAAAATTATATAATATCTTAGTAGGCCTATATGTAAATTAAATTTTTATATTTACGTCTTTTTAAAAATTGATGTTTTTTTATTAATCCTATAATGGATGTAGTGTTATCTTTACATTTTAATTAATTCACGGTATAGTCAAGATGCTTTTAAACAAACAAATATGCTTTATATCAAGATGCTTTTAAGCAAACAAATATGCTTTATATAAAGATGCTTTTAAACAAACAAATATGCTTTATATAAAGATGCTTTTAAGCAAACAAATATGCTTTATATAAAGATGCTTTTAAACAAACAAATATGCTTTATATAAAGATGCTTTTAAACAAACAGATATGCTTTATATCAAGATGCTTTTAAACAAATAAATATGCTTTATATAAAGATGCTTTTAAACAAACAAATATGCTTTATATCAAGATGCTTTTAAACAAACAAATATGCTTTATATAAAGATGCTTTTAAACAAACAAACATGCTTTATACAATAATATTCAGAATTGATTTTGAATATATGGTGCTCTAACATCAGCCTACGTTACAATTCATATTGATTTAATCAAGATAATAATCAGAATATTAATTAATTATTTAAGTATAAATATAATATAATAACTATAAATAGCTATATAGAAATGCTAAGCATATAATAGACCATTTATAGACAAACTGTCTAACTGCTTCGCTCTGAAACTGGAGGAAATAATAAAAAAATAAACAAAACAGCTTCGAAAAGTTCAAGGATTATCAAAATAAGGAAACCATGACGTCATTATTTCCGTCAGCCAATCAGAAAGCAGCTTCGAAAAAGCTCAAGAATTACCAAAAGTTCGACATATATAACATTTTCCGTTTGAATAACGCTTGAAAATTTAAATAGCATTACTGAAGGACGAATTTTGATTTTAGAGCCATTTATTTTTGAGTTTAAAATTTCCTTTAATAGTTTTTTGTTTTGTTTTTTTCTATTTATTCCACCGATAAAATCAACCAATCAGCAAGCATCATAATAAAGAAAACTATGACGTCATTATTTCCGTCAGCCAATCAGAAAGCAGCTTCGAAAAGCGTAAGGGTTATCAAAAGTTCGACATATATAACATTTCCGTTTGAATAACGCTTGAAATTCAAATAGCATTACTGAAGGACGAATTTTGATTTGAGAGCCATTTATTTTTAAGTTTAAAATTTCCTTTAAAATAGTTTTTTTTTTCCATTTATGCCACCGATTAAATCAACCAATCAGCAAGCATTATAATAAAGGAAACTATGACGTCATTATTTCCGTCAGCCAATCAGAAAGTAGCTTCGAAAAGCGTAAGGGTTATCAAAAGTTCGACATATATAACATTTCCGTTTGAATAACGCTTGGAACTTTAAATAGCAATACTGAAGGACGAGTATTGATATTGGCGCCATTTATTTTCAAGTTTAAAATTTCTTTAAAAGTTTTTTTGTTTTGTTTTATGCCACAAAAGTGTTTTTTTTTCTATTTATGCCACCGATTAAACCAACCAATCAGCAAGCATCATAATAAGGAAACCATGACGTCATCATTTCCGTCAGCCAATCAGAAAGCAGCACTTAGTAGAGCGGCGGGAAGCGAAGTCAGCGGACGATTCAATCCGCCTTCGTCGGCTTAGTGATTTTTAATCGTCCGATAATTAAACCATCCTTACGATATGGGTAACGATACTTCCGGTGATGATTAACGATACATTGAAGATTAGTTTGATTTACATAGTGAGTGTGATCGAGGTGAATATGTAAGTGAAAACGTTAACGGGAGCTGAAGATCGTCCATTGTTTACATCGTGAAGACAAACGTTTGGAATGATGTCGGAAGGAAGAGGTAGGCAAGACATAGAAACGTTTTTGATTGAAATTCTTTGTAATTTTGTTTGTATTTGTTATTTTGAATTGTAATTGTAAGGTAAACACAGATATTATTGGTATGTTTATTCTTTGTAATTTTGTTTATGTATTTTGTTATTTTGAACTGTAATTGTAAGGTAAACACAGATATAATTGGTATATTTAATAATTGAATATATGGTAAGGATTATTATCCAAGATTTCATGGAGTAATAATTAAGGAAATTTGTATATTTAATATTTTAATCGTAGAAACGTAATTCAAATTTGTATATTTAACATTTAAATCGTAGAAACGTAATTCAAATTTGTATATTTAACATTTCAATCGTAGAAACGTAATTCAAATTTGTATATTTAACATTTCAATCGTAGAAACGTAATTCAAATTTGTATATTTAACATTTAAATCGTAGAAACGTAATTCAAATTTGTATATTTAATATTTTAATCGTAGAAACGTAATTCAAATTTGTATATTTAATATTTTAATCGTAGAAACGTAATTCAAATTTGTATATTTAATATTTTAATCGTAGAAACGTAATTCAAATATTAATATGTTGGCCTAACTACTATTTAAATTTCAATATATATTAAGATACATTCTCAGTTATTCATATATATTTAAGTTTTGTTCATCGCTTAAATTACGGAAAAACAAAATTATTTCCGGGGAAAATAATTAATATTTCATTGATTACATATATTTTTTTTACTAAAATAAGTCAATTACAAACTTATAATACTAGGATTGTATGCTTTTTTATATCAAATTATTTACATAAATTATATGTCAGAAATCGTGTGTGTGTGTGTGTGTGTGTGTGTGTGTGTGTGTGTGTGTGTGTGTGTGTGTGTGTGTGTTTAAGGGTAGCACCAACATCTTATTAAACATATGAGTTATAGTGCAGTAATCAATATAGTCCTAGAAATCGTTAGCCAAGTACTATACCATTCAGCCATTGTGTCCACAGTATTGGATTTCATTTAAACCTAACACAGCATTCACAATTCCTTCTTGTCCTATTTCACACTTCTTCTTACTTGTCCTAGTTCACACTTCCTTCTTACTTGTCCTATTTCACACTTCCTTCTTACTTGTCCTATTTCACACTTCCTTCTTACTTGTCCTAGTTCACACTTCCTTATTTCTAGGATATTATTCACAATTCCTCATTTCTAGGACACTTCCTAATTATTAATAATTTTTTATATTTCCTTCCTATTTCCTAGCTAGGGTTCACACCTATATCTTTTCACAGGCTTTTGCCCACAATTTTCTTTTCTAGAATACTTAAGGGGTATTTTAACTTTGGCTCATTCCATGATAGGAAACTTAAGGGGTATTTTAACTTTTGCTCATTCTATGCTAAGAGACTTAAGGGGTATTTTAACTTTTGCTCATTCTATGCTAAGAAACTTAAGGGGTATTTTAACTTTTGCTCATTCTATGCTAAGAAACTTAAGGGGTATTTTAACTTTAGCTCATTCTATGCTAGGGATACGACTAGGTCCTGTACTCGGAGGAGGAGCCACTAGTCTTGGGAGGTTTCAACATCTCCCTCCCTCGAGGGAGGTACTTTTCAGTTTATGTTTTTTTAAACTGTCGCAAAGCTTTCTGAATTTTGATACTAACCTTGTGGCAACTCAGGTACCATATCCTTGAATAAAATCATATACTTCACTGATGCTTTTAGACAGTTTAAAAGAGCATCAACTGAAAAGTACCTCCTTGAGTGAGGGAGATGTTGAAACGTCCTGAGACTAGCTCCTCCTCTGAAGATATAAGTGTGAACACTGTGTAGGAAATAGAAAGGAGTTATTAAAACTGGTTAGTAATTAGGAACACTGGCCTGGAAATGAGTAGGATGTGTGAACACTGGTCAGCCAGTAAGCAGGGTATGTATACAATGGCCTTGAAATAGAATGTATGGATGAACCCTGGCCAAGGAATTAGATGGAATTGTGAACAATATCCTAGAAACGAGAAGGAAGTGTGAACAACGGACTACAAGAAGGAATTCTGTATGCTGTGTCAAGTTAAAATGAAATTCAATATAATGTCGACATCATGGCTGAATGGTACAGTATTTGGCTAACGATTTCTAGGTTTTAGCACAAAGCCTGCCACTGTAATAGTTTTACCGTATGTAGAAATGCACTCGTTGCTACTTTAACCAATTCATGATCAGGAGACGGTTGCCACATGGATGAGTGGGGTACAAATCCTGTAGGATCTAGGATCTGAAGTTTCCCAAGGGGGGAATACAGAACCCAGTTTTTGCCTGTGAACCTTTCCAGACATACATGTGTGTATTGTCAATGTTGCTAGTTCCAACTATGGCCCAAAAAATGGGGGGGGGGGGGGGGGGGGGGGAGGTTGTATTGTAACTGACTTCGCCTCTTCGAACCGTTTGAAGAGTAGGTTCGACAACCTGGTTCGACGAACCACTCGACCTTGAGAAATTTCAAATTTTTATCCTGTTAAATCGCTTGGTGGCAACCTTGCTGAGGTTGGCAAGCCAGTCTCCTCATATTCTTTGAAGATGTAAGGGTAGAGGAGACTCTTTAGCTATGGTAGCCATCTCTTCTAGGAGAAGGACACCCCAAAACCAAACAATTGTTCTCTAATCTCGGGTAGTGCCATAGCCTCTGTACCATGGTTTTCCACTGTCTAGGGTTAGAGTTCTCTTGCTTGAGGGTACACTCTGGCACATTAATCTATATTGTTTCTCTTCTTGTTAATTTGAAGTTTTAAGGTTTACATATGAAAGGTTTATTTTAATGTTATTGTTCTTAAACTTCTCTCGTAGTTTATTTCCTTATTTCCATTCCTCACTGGGCTATTTTCCTTATTGGAGCCCTTGGGCTTATAGCAGCTTGTTTTTCCAATCAGGGTTGTAGCTTAGCAAGTGATAATAATAATAATAATAATAATACTTTCAGCAATATTATTTTAAATAACAAAGAAATTTGAGACAAAAATTATGATAAGAGTTTTCATAAACCGATTATTTTTCCCTTGCAATATTGACTATGTTCTTTGTAGTGGTTTAAATATGTGATTATCTTGATTATCTTTGTGTTTTATCTATTCATGAAAATGAAGTATCTCTCTTTACCAGGAACATGAAATGTAATATAGGCCTAACAAGGAAGGATTGAGTTGGCTCGTCGTAGGCTTAGATTTTTTAATAACTATTTTCCAATCAACAAATTCGTTGAGTCTTTCCATGTTATAGGCTTACTGTTATGGGGAAACAGATATACGAACATACAGAAGAGAGAGAGAGAGAGAGAGAGAGAGAGAGAGAGAGAGAGAGAGATTCAGTTGTTTTTCTTTAAAGTGAAAACATCAAATATTTGTTTTTCTTTATAATTTTCCACGGAAGAAAACGATAGGCTTTGCCTTGATCTCAACCCATGTCTATAGGCCTTTAAGCCTTGATCTTGACCAAGGTCTATACACCTTGATTGCTATATAGGCCTTTAAGCCTTGACCTTGACCAAGGTCTATACACCTTGATTGCTATATAGGCCTTTAAGCCTTGATCTTGACCAAGGTCTATATACCTTGATTGCTACCACTATGTATAACTATAGGCTTAAGTCACAACCACTACCATCGATTGGGTTTACCGTAGGCCTATAAACAAATATTAATAAATCTATAATCTTAGGATCAGCAAAGCTGCACTAGTCAGGGCCCATACTAGGTTGGTTTGCCCAAACCCCAGACATGAATAGAGACATGTCTGAGGTTTTTGTTATGCAGTGGACTAGAAACGGCTGCATTTCTTGTTGTTGTTGTTGTTGTTGTTTAATAAGTGGGGTCATTCGCCTTATACTAGATGTTGCTCTTATATCAGAGGGTTTTAGGTAGGCCCAGGACCCTGGGTAGGCCAATACCTGCTACCTTGCAGGGCTAGTTTTTCTAGAATCTTCCAGAACATTCCAGTCTTTATCTTGAGTGAGAGCCGGCATTGTGTGGCGGTATCCATGTTTGGGTGAATAAGCCAGTTTTATCTGGGCTTCTTGAGAGAGAGAGAGAGAGAGAGAGAGAGAGAGAGAGAGCTAGCTCCCCACCATCACCAATTTGCAGTGGTCAACGTGGTGATGAAAACTGGCCAAACCCCAGACATTGATAAAGACTTGTCTGAGGCCTTTGTCCTGCAGTGAACTAGAAATGGCTGTATTTGTTGTTGTTGTTGTTGTTGTTTAATAATTGGGTTCATTCGCCTTATACTAGATGTTGCTGTTATATCAGAGTATTATATATATATATATATATATATCTATATATATAATATATATATATATATATATATAAATATATATATATATATATATATATATCTATATATATATATATATATATATAGTCTTTACATAGACGAAACAATAAAATGTGTGGACTATTATAGCGAACATATAACTTTATTAATAATTTCATAAGTTTCCAATATGGATATTAATATAGGCGTTAATCAGCTATCGTTATAGAAGTTTTACTCTACGATTCAACCAACACTTCCTAATCTCATCAAGGATTTGCAACAAATAAAAATGTAGTTTATTATCTTGATAATAAACATACGCGAATGATTTATATATATTTTTATATATATATATATATATTATATTTACGTATAATAAGTTTCTCTGTTATTTAGATAATTGTTTTTTATAGTTGAGTGACTTATATCTCTTTCCTGGTTTTTATTTATTTTTATATAACAGCTGATTTTTGTAGTTCTTGTTGAGTGAATGTAAGTTATTCCTAAGTCATCACGTATTCTCTCTCTCTCTCTCTCTCTCTCTCTCTCTCACTATATATATGTATAAACATACACATATATAACTCTCTCTCTCTCTCTCTCTATATATATATATATATATATATGCATATATATGTATATATATGTATATATATACACATATATAAACCACATAGAAAAATATAATATTAAGTCTCTCTCTCTCTCTCTCTCTCTCTCTCTCTCTCTCTCTCTCTCACGTATTGGTATAATAGCTGGGGGAGATTTTAATATATTTCAATATGTTTTTTTTAATTATAAATTCCCTAGTCCTTAGCATAGAATTTAACAATGGGAAAATTATGGAAAAATTAGCTTCTTTTTGGACATATTAATTTCTCTTCCTCTTGTATTGTTAAAGTTTTTTATAGTTTATATAGGAAATTTTTATTTTTAATGTTGATACTGTTCTTAAAATATTTTATTTTTCCTTGTTTCCTTTCCTCACTGGGCTATTTTCCTGGTTTGGGGCCCCTGGGCTTATAGCATCCTGCTTTTCCAATTAAGGTTGTAGCTTAGCAAGTAATGATGATGATAATATTAATGTCTATCAAAATAAAAGACAAAGATTAAAGGTTTAAAGGCTGCTCATGAATGGCAGAGGTGAGGGATAGTAACATTGCCCTATCAAGCAGGACAATGCCCTAGAGACTGACCATATATACATATCAGTGCCCAAGCCCCCTCCCCACCCAAACTAGTACCAATGAGGGCCAGGCAATGGCCACTGATGACTCAGCAGGTATCCCTATAGGCTCTTTAAAACCCCGCTATCCTTAACTCGCAAGGATGGTGAGATTACAGCGACCAAAGGAACTAATGGGCTTGAGCGGGGTTCGAACCCGTCTATGAGTGGCCTCCCTGGTTCCAGCGCCCAAATTAAATCACCCAAATTGATTAAATCTATTTGATATCAAATGAAATCATATTTAGGTTCGTTGAAGCATTCCTTGCCAATGCAATGTTCTGTTATTAACCCCTCTCTCTCTTCCTCCCTATCCCCCTCAACATTTCACTCTCCCTCAACATCTCACTCTCCCTCTACCTCTCCCTCCACCTCTTCCTTTCTATCTCCCTCTCCCTCCCCCTCTCCCTCAACATCTCACTCTCCCTCTACCTTTCTCTGTCAACATTTCCCTCTCCCTCTGCCTCCACCTCTCCCTCCCCCTCTCTGTCAACATTTCCCTCTCCCTCTGCCTCCACCTCTCCCTCCCCCTCTTCCTCTCCCTCTACCTCTCCCTCCACCTCTCCCTCAACCTTCTCCCTCCCCCTCTCTGTCAACATTTCACTCCCCCTCTCCTTCTCCCTCCACCTCTCCTTCCCCTTCTCCCTTTACCTCTCCCTCTCCCTCTACCTCTACCTCTACCTCCACCTCTCCCTCCCCTCTCTGTCAACATTTCACTCTCCATCTACCTCTCCCTCTCCCTCCCCCTCTCCCTCTCCCTCCACCCTTTCCCTCTCCCTCCCCCTCTCCATCAACATCTCACTCTCCTCTCCCTCTCTCTCTCCCCCTCCACCTCTCCCTCTCCCTCTCCCTCCACCTTCACCTCTCCCTCCCCCTCCACCTTTCCCTCACCCTCTCCCTCTCCCTCTCCCTCTCCCTCCACCTCTCCCCTCCCCCTCTCCCTCTCCCTAGGATTCTGTAGGCCGAGGGACTCTTGGTTTTATCAGCGTGACCAACAGAATGTCACGTAGGCCTCCGGTTCAGTTGACACACTTCTGTAACGTTACAAGAAGTTATGACACAACACAAGAGTTTATTCAATGTTGGTTATAAAAGTATAAGGGCCAGTTTGCTCTCTCTCTCTCTCTCTCTCTCTCTCTCTCTCTCTTTGTGGCCTTTATTTTCAAAATTTTCTGTACATTAATCTCTTTGCAAATAGTTTAACATTTTTATATGCTCAGTTCTCTCTCTCTCTCTCTCTCTCTCTCTCTCTCTCTCTCTGGCCTTTATTTCTTAACTTTTATTTATGCTTATATCTGTTCAAATAGATTAACTTTTTTGCATTGTCAGTATATTTCTCTCTCTCTCTCTCTCTCTCTCTCTCTCTCTCTGTGGTCTATTTCTAAACTCTGTCCAAATAGGTTAACATTTTTACATGGTCAATGTACTCTCTCTCTCTCTCTCTCTCTCTCTCTCTCTCTCTCTTTGTGGTCTATTTCCAAACTCTGTCCAAATAGGTTAACTTTTTTGCATGGTTAATGTACTCTCTCTCTCTCTCTCTCTCTCTCTCTCTCTCTCTCTCTATTTGTGGTCTATTTCTAAACTCTGTTCAAGTAGGTTAAACTTTTTTGCATGGTCAATGTACTCTCTCTCTCTCTCTCTCTCTCTCTCTCTCTGTGGTCTATTTCTAAACTCTATCCAAATAGGTTAACTTTTTTGCATGGTTAATGTATTCTCTCTCTCTCTCTCTCTCTCTCTCTCTCTCTCTCTCTGGCCTTTATTTCTTAACTTTTATTTATGCTTATATCTGTCCAAATAG
>NW_027169399.1:2500-10000 GCF_036898095.1 Palaemon carinicauda
AATTAATCTTTGTGATCTAGATAGTTAATCGTATAAAAAGAGAAAAAATTGTAATTTATTTTTCATTACATTTTTTATCATTGAAATAAATCCATCTGACTTACAATATTTTTGTAAATTGCAAGGAGTTGATTTTGTTATATACGATTATTTTATTCTCTGCGTCCTTTGCTAGAGTAGTTGGGAAGCAAATTACCATTGAATAATATCATTCCTTTTATTCTGGTCGGTTTTCTCTGCATATATGCTCGATACAGGAATTACACACACGTGTATGTATATACACACACACACATTATATATATATATATATATATATATATATATATATATATATATATATATATATATATATATATATATATATATATATTGAATCGTTATATGTGTGTTCCAGAAGCAAAATTGTGTTATTGCTCTGAAAAAGAAATGAATATGGATTTGTTTGTTCTTTGTTTTATATATATATATATATATATATATATATATATATATATATATATATATATATATATATATATATATATATGCAGTATATATATGTATATATAATTATATATATTGACTCGTTATACATGTGTTACCGAAGCAAAACAACAATTGTGTTAGCTCTCTGAAAAAGAAATGGATATGGATTTGTTTGTTCTTTGTTATATCTTGCAGAGCCAGGCTTTTCAAAAGGCCTTACAATTGGTTTGATTACTCCAGCAGGGAGTTTCTCTTCACATTGTTTGGCTTCGGGGCCGAAATTTGGTTTCTTTTTGTGTGCCTCGCAGGGCGTGTTCTTTTTAATGAACCGATTTGGGAGACTATACAAATGGGAATTGTTAAATTATTGTTATTATTCGTAATCTTTGTCATGTAATGGGTTTCTGTTAACCGGAAAAAAACTGTAACGCCATCGAGGTAATCATTAAAACGAAAATGCAAATTATTTTAAACTCTACAATGCATTTTCCTGATCGATCAATTTTTCTTTTTCTTCTATGTTATTATTATTATTGTTATTGCTGTCGTTGTTATTACTATTATCCCGACATTTGAGTTAAAGTCCCCAACTCTTATTAAACTGTGGCTGTGTACCATTTTGACAGCATCTTATTTCACCGAACCTAAAATTCCTGATTTGTAATTTATTATAGTTACGTTTCATTTTTCTGATATCAGAGATGCTGAATTGTAAATGGATACGTCAATCAGTTTTATTTTGATTTAGAATCAATGGGTAGCCAGTATTAATTAGTCCAGCTACTCACATTTACTTTTCTCTTGGAAAATACTCTCTTTATAGCTTGAATTATATATATATATATATATATATATATATATATATATATATATATATATATATATATATATATATATATATATATATATATATACATTCATTCATACATATGTATAAATTAATGAAATATTTTTTCACGTATGTAATACGTTGGTACCATTTTCACATTATGGGAATGTTTAAATTGTCTCGGTATCGTGGTTAATAACAAAAAGCCTTCAAAAATTTTTTAAAATCATAGCTCTAAAATAAGACTCTTTTTTGTTGTTACCTCTTTCTGCATTTGCATTATAATTAGCTCAGTTGCAAGTCAACGACTTCAACAGGGAAACAGCCCATTAAGAATCATTTTAAGAAAACCATCAAGTTTATGAAACGAGGTTTATGTGAGCCCGCGTAATAAAAGTGTATTTAGACATTTAAAGTTTCAAATGTCTGGTACTACGTGGTGAAATATTGTCTCGGAAGATGTGAATTCAAGGGTTGATGGAAAATATGATGAATTTTACTAAATAAATATACAGTAATAATTTAATCGAAGGGTGATTTCAGGAATGAAAAAGCAATGACCTATAATAGGAACTCTAATGGTAGTCTAACAAGAAAAATATTTAAAACACGGCTGAGTGAAATTATTGAAAAATCTCCTCATTTCAGACATCTTGGAAGGCCATCAATTTTTTGGTTCTGTTTACGAAGAGATGGGCTGGATATGCCTCTCAAACGCGCTCAAGGATGGAGTCCCCTCCCCTCTTTTCCTTTCTCCTCCAAAGGAAAGATTGACCTCATCTCATTGTAACTACGAAAGTTCTTAGTCTCTCTCGCGACGTCGGTTTGTAATCCGAAACGATTAGAATGAGGGACAAATGAGACGGCCTTAAACTCGATCCTCGTCTTTAGTGAGGTATTTGATGCTACCTCACCCCCTCCCGCAGTGGGTGAATGGAGTCTTGAGTTGGAATGGTTGCTTGGGGTGGGCGGGCTTGTTGAGGAAGGTAACGAGCTTCGTGGAAGGGGAATGTCTAGTGGGTGTTTACAGGGATTTGCGTTCCCCTCACCTGTCTCCCGCCCGTAGAGGCAGCGGGCATGATTAATGACCCGAGGTTTAGAGTCACTGTCGACGACTTCAGGGGAATCCTCAAGAGATTGCATTGATAGTTTTTACTCGTACTACGGTGGCGGGGGCCTGGAGCACTGGTGGTTTGAAATATCAGATGGAACTCTAAGGCGTCGCGGTATAGAATCATTTATATATATATATATATATATATATATATATATATATATATATATATATATATATATATATATATATATATATATATATATATAATGTGTGTAGAGAGACTCAGTAGGATCTCATCCAGAATCTCTCTCTCTCTCTCTCTCTCTCTCTCTCTCTCTCTCTCTCTCTCTCTCATCACCAATCAATCAATTTCAATAACAAATTAGATCAGATCATGATTATACTGAAGGATGAGGAAAATGAGATGTAATCTATAGGTTCAGCGAACGTAGTACTTGATCTGGACCCTTCTGTAATGAGATCAAAGAAAATCATAAAGGTCGTCCTTTAATAATTTCTCTACACTTATTCCCTTTAACCGATTCCTTTTTAATCAAACGCTTCTGGTATCAGCCAATGGTGCACAATCCAATCTTCTTTTTCCAAGTCATGTCAGTTGTACCATAGAGGACCTGTTCTCGGTCTTGTCTTTATTATCATGATTAGTTATATTGCAAATAATTCAAATAATCAGAGTGACGGAAGTAACTGTGAACAGTAAGGTAAACCACCAAGCAAAAGATCCAAGAGTCATTCTGTGAACAAAACTACCATTATTTGACAAAATCATAGTGAAATGTACTGGGCATTGATAACTGGGAAGATTCTCAAAAAGAGATTATAGCACCCCCTGAAGACCATTTGCGAGATGGAGTTGGACCAATAATGGACTTCTGTTTCCCATTTTAGTCTTTCCACCCAATCACTTTTGGTCAAATGGGTTGCCTAGATTGCGTACTGTGTAGCTTCACAAAATATTTTAAAATTTGCTCGACTACTCTAAATGCTTAACCGAAAACTTCGACATCTATCTTATTGTGGTTTACTAGACGCGGCAAAAGGAAATGTCATCCACCGTGGGTACGAATACTAGAATATTTATATCTACAAAAATCAAAGGAAGCTGGTTCCCAGAACCACCAACAGCACTTAGGCAGGAAGCTTTGTTTTTCATTCGATTCCACCTCGAGTCAACCAATGCACATTCATTGAAAAGAATTAGACAAAATTTTGGTTATCTTGCTGGATGAGCCAAGATGCATTGATACCGCTTATTTCTCAGTTACCAATAACTGGGACAATTTCAACTCTATCTGGCACTATGTATTTAATTCCGAAGTTATTTCCAACATCGTTGTATTCTGTAACCGAGACGAATTATGTCCCAAGTATACACAAGGGAAGGGCGGGAAGGGACATCACTTTGCGACACCACTCTCTCTCTCTCTCTCTCTCTCTCTCTCTCTCTCTCTCTCTCTCTCTCTCTCTCTCTCAAGCGTGTATGGTATTATGGAGGGCTTGGTTGGTTGTGGGGGGTGGGGCATGAGGATGAAGCATCAGGAGAAGCGCGGAGAGTCTGGGGAAGGGGGGATTTCAAGTGAGGATTTAGGGGATTGGATGGTATTTATTTGAATGACACCAATTTCAAGTGAATATTAAAGGTCTTTGGAATGGGGACCTTTTGATATATATTAGAATTTTGTTGGAACCAAACTATTATTTATGGGAAAATGCTAATAGGATTGATATAGATGAATATTTTAGGTGACATTCAATAGTTATTATTAAACGGTCCATGACTTTACGGGCGTTGGGTTGGTTTAAACGGAACAGTCTGTAATAAGATAACCTAACGATAATTACCTCTAGGCAAGGGATCCCCGCATTAGATAGTTAATGAGGCTGTGTAGATTAGCTTCGGCATAGGATTAATTTGGCTCATTAGTTGGGCAATTATGACTATAATCTGGTGAGGATCAAGTTACCAGGATGTTATTTAACTGTGGGTTAATGGGCGGAAAGTCATTAGGATCAGCGATTGGATTCTACAGATGATAATAATAATAATAATGATAATAATAATAATGATGATGATGATAATAATAATAATTTTATTATTATTATTATTATTATTATTATTATTATTATTATTTATTATTATTATTATTTATTATTATTATTATTTCCGCACAATGATATTTTGAAATGCAGTGATAAGCTTAAAGATAAAACTCGCAGAGTTTAGAGTCCTTCCTCAGGAATTATGGCTTCTTCTCCAACTGCCGGGGCTTAGGCTTCGTAGTGACATGATGCTGCCAAGTTCCTAAGGGCACCTTACAAATGGCTGGAATCCCATGATTATTTAATTACACTTGATGATGTTGAATGAGCCTCATAAATTCGAGCTAGTTTTTACTTATTTTGTTGCCTAAGAAGGATATCGAGAAATTAATATAATCTTTGCTTCGTTACCTTGTATAGTAGTCACCAACTGGCATGGACAGGGAACTTAGTGTTATACTACGTAATAGTGTAACCAAAAAAAAAAAAATCAAGGAATAACAACAACTGTTGTTATTATAGTTGTTTCGCTCATTTCTTCTAGATTTTGTCATATATTGAGAGGAATCTCATCGCGGATTCAACTTTAGGAATTATCGTTATGATGTAGGAAAGCATTTCAAAGGTCCGTTCTTATTCGCTCAGCCTGTGTTCTTGCAAAAAAATAAAACTGCAGTTAATTCGGTCTCTCCATATATTTTGCGGCTCGTTTAATAATCCATTTCAGTGTCATGCAATCTTTTTCAAGTTGCTCTGCAATATCACACTGAATTAACCCGACGATTACATCTCATTAGCGCTGACGTTATGGACGATATTTCGAAATTACGGGTCATTTTGCCTTCCAATTCTGTCCTCCCTCTCCTTACTCTCTCTCCCCTTCCCTCCCCTCCCCCGAGTTTTCAGTGGCTGCTCCTTGTACCCCCCTCCCCTTCCCCATAGACCTGCTTTTCTATCACCCTTTTCCCTTTATATACACCGTTCATTCCCCATGCCTAGACACTGAGCCTTTTTTTTTGCAATTCTTACTTTCCCTCCGTTTACTCCCTACCATTTTTCCCCTTATTCGCTTTCTGTCATGACCTAACTATTTTTTCATCCGAAACCTGTTCGCAATGGAGGCATTAAGAGGAGGGTGGGGGTGGCGAGATAACCCTTTTTAATGGACGGTAAGCTGGAGAGGTTGGAATGATGGTTTAACTCACGAATATTGACATGAATGTAATTTTAGATATTGTATGTAGATTGGTTGAGATTATGGTTTTAATCGGCTGTGCTCTCTCTCTCTCTCTCTCTCTCTCTCTCTCTCTCTCTCTCTCTCTCTCTCTCTCTCTCTCTCTCTCGAGGGCTGGCAAATACTCATGCCTGTGTGTATTTGCGTAAATTCGGCTTTGTTTTATAGATTTCATCAGTACTGTTATTCAACCTACTTTTTACAATTAGTTGAGTGGAATAATGAGCATATGTACCCTTAGCCCCCACACACGAGAAAAGTGGCTAAAAAAATCTTATACTATAATAACCATAATTTTTCCAACGCTTTTTGAGTACCTCTTGAACCTCTTAAAAATGAATGATTATTTACCAGATGAGAATCTGTTTCAAGGTTTGATTATCCAAGGAGTCATGATCAATTCATCGCGTTCTAGGTAATCCGGACCTAAATTCAGATTTCCAGCAACACGTGCACTGATTGCTGATAGTGATACAGCGACCAACATGTAGTGTAAACCCTGAAGTGGAAAAATGTTTAATACTAGAACTTCATTTCTGTTGAAGGTTCTTTAGAAATGAATCCATATCATCCCTTGAAGTGTAGTTCAGTATTTTAACCTTTGACATTTTGTAAAAAAAAATTCTCCAGTTTTTTATGCTTTACCTTTGTTATTGTCAAACGATGTTCAGTTGTGATCTTGTTGCGTGGACTTAGCATTATACTCACAGGAATTATTATATTAGATTTCTTGGGAAGTAACACCTATTGTAAGTCTGAGAGGTTTACTCGGGGTATTGGTTTCTCTCCAGACTAACCCCACCCTTTTAATAATTGTTTTACAAATCATATTCATGTGGTGGAAGACCTTATCAAGTATGCTTAACTAGTGCATGCTACCCGTCAAAGTGACGACTAAATATTTAGATAGATATTTGTAAGCATGTTCAGGCAGATTCAAACCATCTCACCCCCTTCCCCTCTCTTCTTGGGGTACCCCCTCTCTCATGGTGAGCGTGACCAGCTATATACTGTATATATATATATATATATATATATATATATATATATATATATATATATATATATATATATATATATATATGTATATATGTATATATATGTATATATATAAATATATAATGTATATATTATACACACAGACGCTTGCTCTTTATTATATAAGGGAGATAACGGCGAACCGTTCAATATTGCATCGAAATACATCTCGGTGTTGGTGCTTGCTATCCTGATTATTATCAACAGCTACACCATCGTCGTCATCCAGCTTGTTACTGTCACCATCCTGATTATCAACATCATCATTATCATCATCATCATCATCATTATCATCTAACCCGTTCTGCAAGCCAGGTGATCCTATTCAGAGCGGCATGAATAGCGGCCTTGTATTTTATACGTCTTGCAATAGCACCGTGAATGTAGTTCAGGCTGTGATCATCAAAGGATAAAGTGATTAATGCAATGAGAGGGATCTATTGCCGTGCATCCGTCACGGGTGGAATTATCTCGAATATTATACATATATAGGATTTTGTTAACGGTCGCTCCGTCGAATCCTCTCACGGCATTTACCTTAAATCGGGATTGAGCCCGTCCTCGACCTTTCTATGATTGATGTTGATAAAGATTAATGGCTGAAGTCCCATCATAAACATAAGCTGAATTTTTTTTTTTTTTTTTTTTTTTTTGATTCACCGATTCATCACTATCTTTATGGCGTTTATTCTTTCACCATGTGACAACCTTGCGGAATATACAGCAGGGCCTTTGGTCAAAGCCTTTTAAAAGGAAGGCATATTCATTTATGTAAACTTGATTCGATTACCTTTAGTAATCTCTCGTGTGTGT
>NW_027169399.1:15000-17500 GCF_036898095.1 Palaemon carinicauda
GGGAGTGTGATTTAAAATATATCGGGCTAGCTACTATTCATTTTTTGCCTTGTTTTACAGGGAAGATGGAGACAGGGAGGAGGAAGCGATGTTGATGGTGGAGAAGAAAAGATCATTTCGCGGTCTTTTTTTTTTTTTTTTTTTTTTGATGAGTTAAAGTCTATTCAATTTGTGTAGTGGCAACGATGCATCCGTGTGGAGGGATTTGGAATATGTATTTGTGATACGGGTTTAAAGGTACTCTTATGAATAGCCAGGAACAGGGAGGGCCAGGCAATGGCTGCTGATGACCCGCTAGGTAGACCTATAGGTTACCCCCAAATCCCCCATACGTAGCTCACAAGGATGGTGAGGTTGCAGACACAAGAATGATAGAGTTGAGCTCCAGTCCGACGATCACCAGGCAGGGACGTTTCCAATAGGTGTCACATAGAGAGAGAGAGAGAGAGAGAGGAGAGAGAGAGAGAGAGAGAGAGAGAGAGAGAGAGAGTTCTTAAACAGGTACTAAATAATTTTGATTGAAAGGAATTATTTCTTATAAAGATATAAAAGGAAAGGGAGAGCATGTCTTTGGTATACTGGGATAAAAATACAGTAGCATTTTTTTTTTTAACTGAAACTACCATATGGGAGTAAACATAAACGTAGTTTAGGAGTCGAATGAAAGGCCGGATGAAAAGACCTGAGGATAAACATTGTTATTAGAAGAATGGGTCTCGGAATCTTGAGAGATCTTTCGCTAACCACAACAAAGGTCGATGAGAAATGTTCTCAAGACGCAGTTTTCCCTTTCTTTTATAAGAAGCTACGATGGCTGGCGAAGAGTGGATGGTGGTTAGAATATCTAGAGAATATTTCCTAACTGCTGAACAGTTCTTAGAACTTTATATTTTAATCAGACATACTTTTTTTTTGCAATCTAAAATCAATCAAGAGTTCATCATGAGAGTATTTAGTTTAACACTTTTGTCAGATTTACGATAATGATGATGGTATTGAAATACTGAGTAGATGGAAGTCGATTGTTTTTTTTTTTTTTTTTTTTTTTTTTTTTTTTTTTTTTTTTTTTTTTTTTTTAAATGTCGAGTTCATTCATAGTCAATATCTCGAAAAAAACTATTTAAGTGTATAGGGTGAGATACTGTATATTATTATTATTATTATTGTTATTATTATTATTATTATTATTATTATTATTATTATTATTATTATTATACTGATAAGGATGATTTTGAAAATCAATGGGATAGTAGCCGAATGAAAATTCCGCAACACTGATTCAAATCCACTTTCATTTACTTGAACAAGAAGGTTGTAGGAATAGAAGCAACGTAAAACTGAGAGGGACCAAGATCTTAGCGATATTGTGGGTCTGGGGAATAAGGGTTTTTGTATCCATCGTGAGGTAACTTTTATTTCTTCGTAAGGAACTTTTATTTCTTGGTAATAGACATGGGTTAGAGCGTGCTCTATTCGCTGGGGATGCGGGAACTGCTGAGCTGGTGAAGTAAGAATATCTTGCAAGGGTGGAGGGCAATCACACACACACACACACACACACACACACACACACACACACACACACACACTCACACACACACTCACACTCAGACCAATAAAGGAGTTTCTCTCTCTCTCTCTCTCTCTCTCTCTCTCTCTCTCTCTCTCATTTAAAATTTATATTTCAAACGAGTGAAATTTTTCGGAATTGGATTTAATGGGACCTCTTCAAAGATCATTTTAGTCATATTAGACAATTTTACACTGATGCTTTTTATTGGTTTTTGGGTTTTATGCGATGTGTGTGTGTGTGTGTGTGTGTGTGAGAGAGAGAGAGAGAGAGAGAGAGAGAGAGAGAGAAGAGAGAGGAGAGAGAGAGAGAGAGATTTTAACCATTTTCAAGTGTTTTTGCCAGAAAAGTTTAGGTTTTCGATTCCTCTTCAAATCTAAGAAGCGAAATTGCCATTCCTGCTACCTGGTACCTATTTTACAAGCCGGTGGAATAACGGTTAGGGTAGTTAGCTAGTAGTTAACTATCGACCAAGCAAACGTGAATTCGTGTCATCAGCAAGACGTCCTGAATTAAATTCTCCAGGGAGTTGGAACATATAGACACCTTTATCTGAAATCTCATATTGCATCTGCTAAATTTGTATCTGGTAGATAATCGACTATGCTGGTCATAGCCACGATTCCTACGGATCTATGCTAAAGTATTTGACTACAACTGTAAGGCAAATAATTTCCAGAGTCGTCCCTATTAAGTGTATGGTGAAAAAAATATTTATAAACACACTTGAAGACAACTGCCAGTTTGCAATTCCTTACTGTGCTATCCCTTGAAAAGCAGTCGTGGAGGAATGATGACATTTTATTTCTAAGGTCTTTAACCCCCCTCATAAGAGCTTTTCTATTCCCCCTCCCCCTCATATTCTTACCCCATCATGGCTTCTGAGATTCTTCTTGGAACCGGGATGTAATATGACAGTTTCCGCTCTCT
>NW_027169399.1:22500-27500 GCF_036898095.1 Palaemon carinicauda
CCATACCAACGTGTATTGACCACCCAGTGATATCTTCATGAATTACACTAGTGTATCTTCAGTCTATACAGTACTCAACGGTAGCGTCTCTGTCCATTTGGCGAGTGTTGACATAACGCCTCTCGCCTGACTCCGGGAACAACAGAGCTCACCTGCACGAAGAGTGACCCGGGTGGGGTGTCAAGCGTCATGGACGGGTCTGTAGCATTGCGGCACATGTTACCTGCCACTCCGACGTCAGTGGGGCTTAAGTGTTTATTGAATTAATCTCACCGGCTGGCTTTACCCGTTATCAATGTTCGTTCGCACATCTTTCCACTCTCTTTTACCCGTATTACCGGTGAGGTTTTTTTTTATCTGGGTAATATTCAGCATGTTTTCGTACAAATGATATATACATACTAGTATGCATTATGTATATATATATGTGTGTGTATGTATGTATATATGTATATATATATATATATATATATATATATATATATATATATATATATATATACTGTATGTATATATCCAAATGCATTATGTAAATGTATGTTTATACTCTGTGTGTATATATATATATATATATATATATATATATATATATATATATATATATATATATGTATATGTATATATATATATGTATATGTATATGTATATATATATATATGTATATGTATATATATATATATGTATATATATGTATATGTATATATATATATATATATATATATATATGTATATATATATATATATATATGTATATATATATATATATGTATATATATATATATATATATGTATATATATGTATATATATATATATATATATATATGTATATATATATATATATATATATATATATATATATATATATATATATATATATATATATATATTTATGTATATATATACACACATATTGTGTGTGTTGTTTGTGTGTAAGGGTCATATCTCTCGGCGTAGTCCGTCGAAAAATGTCTCTGTGGTCCTGGGTCCTTCTCATGTTGATAGAATCTACTGAAACTTTCCCCTACAACCCCAGCAACTCTTGGGATGGGAATGTGAATTCTTGGGACTGCGTTCGATTCCAGCTATCACCCCCAAAGTAATCCCAACTGTAAATTTGTTCCAGCAATTGTCGATATCAATAAAAAGGGCGCGAGTGTAGCAAATCGAACTCTAAGAACTTGCTGAGATACTAAAAGGACTGAACCAACTCTCTCTCTCTCTCTCTCTCTCTCTCTCTCTCTCTCTCTCTCTCTCTCTCTCCTCTCTCTCTCTCTCTCTCTCTCGGCCCCCTCATCTCGTCCTCTCCTTTCCTTCTTAACTCCTCTAAAAATACTGCTTCTCGAGAGTTGATGAGTCTTGGTCTGAGGGGTGATGTTGGTGCTCCTTGGAGGGAAGCTGGGCCTTGCAAGGCGGATGTGAAAGGAGGGATGCTAAAGGATGGCAGAGCAACATGCAATGAAAATGTTAGATAGAGACGGAGTGAGGCAGTAATAGGTTAAAGTGCGTGTAACTATGAACACGAGAGAGAGAGAGAGAGAGAGAGAGAGAGAGAGAGAGAGAGAGGAGAGAGAGAGAGAGAGAGAGATTGATAAGGAATTTTGTCACTAATAAGTAGCTTCTTATTATTTAGAATTAGATTGTGAGAGAGTGAGCGACCGTAAAGTTAGATCCGGTGTTCATATTTTTAGTATTGTTGCTACGACCTCGTGATGGGGAAATTGAATGGGTACTGACTGATGGCATTGAAGTTTCATTTTGGAAGAACCCTTCTCTTCTGACCCCAGTGTCATTTTCATTTCAGTATGAGGCTGCCGCTTTCATTTTGGAAGGTCGGTATCCAACAAGGAGTGATAAGATAAATCCTAGAAAACTATATATATATATATATATATATATATATATATATATATATATATATATATATATATATATAGATAGATAGATAGATAGATAGATAGATAGATAGATAGATAGATAGATAGATAGATATAAAGGATGAACTACATTCTGTTAGCAAGTAATTGAGACACTACCAATTAAAAGAATCACCAGCATTTAACTTTTAAGCTGCTTCAGTACATAAATATTTTCATTCTGAAGCATTGGTCTAGGAGGTGGTTTGATAACAACATAACGTGGCATTTCGGTGGAAAAGGTGCTAAAAACAAATTTTCCCCCCGAAATGCCAATTTTTTTTTCTTTTCTTTTTTTTTTTGAAGAATTATTTTCCTTTTTGTAATGTACATATATTTTGTTATTAGTGTTTTTTTCGTTACTGGTGTCTATGTTTTTTATATTTAATTTTGCTTATTTTACACGATACTGTGTTGTATATAGCTCATATTTCAGTATTGTATTTTGAAAGTTCCTCGAGATACTTATACATGAAGTGACTGAATTGTCGTATTAATGTAGTATATCTCATAAGGGCCATAACATACATTTAATATCGTAATGCGGTTGCAATTCAATTTATGTAACTTGCTTACTCAATTTTTAAGAGCTATCCAACGAGTCCTGAGAATGTATGTCAATGAAAAACTGATGACACTAAAATGCCAGCAAATAAAAAATTCCACCCAAATCAGTGTCTTACAAAGCCCCAGTATCATAGATAAAAAAAGTGACCCACAAATGCACTGTGCCCCTATTTCCTCTTTTTGGTATATTGTTGAAGAATGATGGTTTCCCCTGGGACATGTATTCAGAGGGGAAGGAGGAAGGGAGCAACGAAATGCACTGCGGGCCCGCCGAGATAAAAATGGTCGATGGAAAGGGGAGCGGCCATTACTCTTCTTCTTTATGCCTGTCCGAAGGTTCAAGATAACGTTTGATGCACGCAGAAATTTGTCATCTCTGCCGCCAATACCATTTGCAATTTGCGTCTCCCTTCACACGGTGCAGTGTTCCTCTTTTCTTCAGATATTCTAGTTTCCTCCAGTTTGTCTCTTATGAGTCTATCCTTTTCTTTCTATGTGCAGTTTTTCATGTGTAATTATTAACTGGTTTTTATATAATTTGTCGTTGTTTTAAAATTGAGAAAAATACACAGGCTCTCTTTGACATTTCTTGCATCATGACCTCTTCAAGACTTCTGTTATGAAGGAATGTTAGGAAAACAGAACTGTTCGGGGTGTTTATTTCACTTCACGTTGATTGTTTTTTTTTTTTTTTTTTTTTTTTTTTTTTTTTTTTTTTTTTTTGACTGGTTTTTTAATTCGTGTATATTTCGCCACATTTTTTTTTCATAGTTTATTTCATGAGTCTTTTGACAGTGACGATATAACAGTAAATGAACAGTACGCGATATGAAACGTTAAATACTCTGAACGAACAAGGTAAAACGACAGTGGAGGTCCTGTAGAGAGTGGGGTTCCCCTGCTGTATGGGACCGAAAAGCAGCCATCAAAGTAAGTAAAGTAAAGGAATGGTGAAGGAGTCTTGTATTTTAATTAGTCAACTACGTCAATCCATTTACTGCCCAGATGAATATTTTAAAAAGATTAAAAAAGGTCTATCATAAACAGTGAACTCTTCCGATGTTATGTCTATATTTGGGACTATACTGTGCGTGCATGCTCTACTTAATTCTCAACTTGCCGGTAATATTCATATCATGGAGCAAGTAGACCTACACCCGATTTAGACAATTGACCTTATCATTTTTTCCTAAACGTCTGTAACGCCAGATTAAGCCAACAAAAAGGCTTGCATTTTAGTTTTCTTGGTTTTGATCCCTCGGTACTTTCCGAGTTGGTACAGTCTTATCACCTTTAACATACATCCTTTCATCAGTGGGTAAAGGAGATGGTTTTGCTGATCCAGGAAAGGGGCCCCTTCTGTAAATGTCGCCAACGTTACAATCTTGAATTTTTTATGAATGGTCAGTGTGTAAGTTTTACTCTTCTATGTTTTGGGAGCGCTCTCTTTGTGTCTTTGCTGATATAGTCTATATACAGTAATGTTTGTTGCCTGGTATGGAATTTTCATGATGAGACGTTAAAACATCAACTATTGTGTTTCGATTGAAATTTGATATCTGCTTTATTTCTTGGTGGATCTGCACAGTCGTCATTTCGAATTGATACCTTGAATAATGACAGAGGACCATCGCCCCTTCATCCTAACTTACAGTTCCTTACAGTTCAAGCTTTCGTATCGATAACTCGGCTATCCCTATACCTGCTCTACCCTGTAACTTCAAATTTCAATCCATAATATACAAAATAATTATCTTTCCTCTAAAGTTAAAGATTTTTTACTGCCATGGAATAGATCTACCGTAGTTTATTAGACAACTGGTCCCTCACATGGATACTTTTGTTGTATATAAAGCCATCAAGTTCTACAGCCTCACTGTCTTGCTGTTGTCAAATTAACGTCTGGCCGCTTTGAAAGCAAGGTACCAGGTTTCGTGGAGGGATGTTCCCCTTATGGTTAAGTGTTTAGAAGTTTATTTTGGGGTTTTCAAACACACTGAAGTACGAGATTTATAGTAAACATCTAATAACAAGTTGTTATGAAAATCAGATATTTTCTTAAATTAGTTTCAATTTTATTTGAAGATGACTAATTTTTCAAACGACTCTGGTAAGTACGATGATGTTTAGTTTTAATGAATCACGCTATTAAACGTCTCTCTCTCTCTCTCTCTCTCTCTCTCTCTCTCTCTCTCTCTCTCTCTCTCTCTCTCTCTCTCTCTCTCTCTCTCTCTCTCTCTCTCTCTCTCTCTCTCTCCTGTTGGTTTATCCCATTTTATTTCATTATTTCTTTTGCAAATATTGATAATTAAAGTAATGAAGGTTTAAGGGTCAACTGACATCAGTCTTCAACCGAGTGGGTGCTCAAATCCCCTAATAGTAAAATACTTATCTTGGTTGCCTTTCGAATTTCAATGTTTTCCTTGAAGATCTAACAAGAAAACGTCAAGAAGTAGAGAAATTAAAAGGTGTTTTTAATTCAGTTTTGATACAAATATAAAGCAGATTAGGTTTCTTCC
>NW_027169399.1:32500-39435 GCF_036898095.1 Palaemon carinicauda
ATTTTGAAGTAAATTGTAGCGTATGGTAACTGGAAAATAGGCAAAGTAGAAAGTACAGGCACAAAAGTTGCATTGTTATGATCTGGGAAAGGTGTGTGAAGGTTGGAAGAGGGATGAATTAAGTAATACATCCGAATGCAACGGTGTCATAAGGTATGCTCAGAATTGCAAAATATACATGTAGTTGAACACGCCTGAAATATATAAGAGTAAGCAGGGATAGGGTTAATGGAGGATCATGTTTTGTCAAGACAGTCATACGAAGAACAGAACACCATTGTTACCAGGGAGACGCATGCTGGGCCGTGAAGCAGGCAGACTTGAGAGAGTACAAGAAAGGCGGTTGCTGTAATCGAGATTAAATGGAAAGAGAATGATAGACTCGGGTCAATAGAAATGTTACATGTTTAAAACCCATACCACTCAATGCTGCAGAAATTTATCGACTCACAGAGAAAATTTAACTGAAATGCTAAGGTTCTGGGTCACAGGTCGGTGGGAAGTTTATTTTACTAATTTAGAATGGCAGAAAGATATAGTGCCAAGTGCCGGAAAAATGGACTTGATTTCTTGAAAATTGAAGTACTGTAATTTGGACATGAGATATTAGGGGATAAGAAAGTAACAGGACGAAGACTTGTAAGGAGGCCCTGGAAAAGAGGTCGAGACAGAAAGGGGACATACCCGTATGGAAGGTCAGACAGAAGACATGATATGGTGCAAGTTTAGGCTTAAAACCCACATGCTCAAATGGAAGATCAATAAGAGAAGCTGCATACTCTGATGAAAGTTTAGATGGAAAGAGAATTGATCATACTGGAAGTTCACACAAACCGGGTCATACGCCGGTGCAAGTTCATGCAGAAAGGAGACATGAGACAAGAAAGGGTAACGTTACGTTATGAGTGTCCACGCAGAAAGGAGACATGACCTGATCGAAATTCATGCAAGAATGGGACATGACCTAATGGGAGTCTAGTCAGAAAGGAGAAATTGCCTAAAGGAAGTTCAGACAAAGAGTGGTCACGCCCTGGGTGAAGTTTAAACAGAATGGGTACGTGGCGTTATGGATATTCGGGCAAGCAGGAGGCAAATTATACAAGTTCAGGCAGAAAGGGGACAAGATAAAGAAAGGAGAGTAAGAGAACTCCTGTCACATCTAAATCCGTAAATGGCAAAGACTGTGTTAAAATTTCAACTTGTTTTTTCAAACCCTGCTTTTTATTAACAGGCTTCTTATACCAAAATGTTTTTGTGATTAATTCTATAAACGGAAATTAGAATGAAGATTTATAGTTAAAGGCAATCCAAAGAAATTTACTACGATGACCCTTTTACACTGAAGATTATGATTACGTCAACGTTTCTGTTCCAAGGTTATTTACTTGTTTTATGTAAATAGGCCATCGGACGGCCAACCCAAGATCTGTTCTTTAGAAATCACGTGACGCAGTGGATTAACACTTGAAAATTTCATGAATGAAAGTTAGTGTTGATATTGATTTTGGAAGAATGGAAGTCATTGATTCTTAAAGCCATCTTGTAGTTAATATAATGGATGATGGCAAGATGACAGAAGAGGCGAGTCACAGAATAGGAGAAGCAGGAAAGGTAGCAGGATGTGTGCAAAAGATTGGCAAGAGACTTGAGTGTGGCTGTTGAATAAATAAGAGTAAAAACGTCGAGGTTGAAATGAGCTGTTTGTTTAGAATATTGATATTGATAGAGAAAAAAAATGTGTAGGTATGTGGAAGAAGTGGTGCAAATGGTAGCATAATTGAAAGGATAATTAGATGGTTCGGGGATGTGAAAAGAAAAGACGAAAATAGGTTAGTAAAACTTTTATAATTCAGAAGACCAGGTAGAAGATGATGTGAAAGGGTCGCAGATGATGTGAAAGACTTATTGGAAAGGATTGGCTTTGATAGCAAGGAAACTCCTACATATAAGATTGAGTTGAATGAATCAGTATTTGTAGGCGAGTTGTCCGCACTGCTGATGAGTATCCTCTACAAAGAATTATAGTTAGTAGGCACCAGCCACCCGTTGAGATACTACCGCTAAAGAGTTATTCAGTCCTTTGACTGACCAGATACTACTACATTGGATCCTTTTCTCTGGTTATGGGGAACTGCTTAATATTGAAAATTTTACATTTTATATATATATATATATATATATATATATATATATATATATATATATATATATATATATATATATATATATTATATATATATATACATGTATGTATTAGTTTTTTCTCGCTATTTACACTTTGTCCTTTGTGGAATATACTGATGTAATTCAAGAATTCTCCTTTTCTCCTTAGTAGCTCCTTTGGATCGGGTTATTTTCCCCTTACTTCTCTCCAGACAGTGATCCACTGCGGTCAACTAACTGCCTTTTACACATAATTTTCTTCTAAGTTCCATTAAACAACAATAGATTTTTCAGAAAGCGAACCTAAGTCCCGAATCTCTCCTCCCGGAATGATCTCTGTGGGCTTCTTAGTGAAACACACCCAATCAAACTTTTACTTAGCTTATAATTATACGTTGTATTAAAAAGAAAATTCATTATTCTTTTGTACTTCAGTAGAATATGCACAAGCAGTTCTCTCTCTCTCTCTCTCTCTCTCTCTCTCTCTCTCTCTCTCTCTCTCTCTCTCTCTCTCTCTCTCTCTCTCTCTCTCTTTCTCTCTCTCTCTCTTTCTCTCTCTCTCTCTCTTCTTTGTAATTGAGTGAGCACAGATGCTAATTAGTACTGGCAGTACGTGTAATTGTTTGTTTCTGTGGGAATTTATTAGCGGCCGAACATGGCTTTTAGAAGCTGGCTGAATGTAGTGAATGGTCGACGGTCTTGTAATTGGCATGGCCGATGCCGCTCAAGGGCCGAAGCTGAACCATGCCATTCCGGTGGCTGTGTATTGGGATTTGCCAGGGGCGTTCTTACGCTCGCTCCTAGTTCAGGAAGCTCTCTTGTACGTAACGCCTCTCGATGTCCGATATTTTTTCTCAATTGGCTGGACTCAGCCTTACGGGGCTCCTCTCTTTCATGATCCTGTAATATTTGGCCTTTTTAAGGCTAGCAATAATTTTATGGAGTTGTATTCACATTCGTGCATATGCAGCAAAATATTTTTTTTTGTAAGCTAGCTAACCGTGGTAGGGAATAGTTTGGAAAGTTGAGTATTAGAGTAAAGTTAAGTGCAAACTAATCACAATTTTATTTGCTTAAAGATACATTTTTCTTATGGTTTTATCGTCAATTATGCTTCTATGTAAAGTGTCCGTACGATTGCCTTTTTATACCTGAATGAATTTTTACAAGATGTTTGGCATTAGACAGTGAGGTATCCCGAAAATAAATGATCCTCGAAAGTGACCTTGCCACGTCCAACATCGTTTTCTCTCTCTCTCTCTCTCTCTCTCTCTCTCTCTCTCTCTCTCTCTCTCTCTCTCTCTCTCTCGTGCCTGTTTCATACATGGAAAATGTCATAAAAAATCTTACCTTGTGGCGTGGAAGTAGCTAATACATCTGTTGACCTGAGCAGCAATTTACATACCTGGATGTTGGTTGACTGTTGCGTATTGAAACCCTGGTGAAGAAAGAGAGAATCATCAATGTTTATGCTCCTTCAAAAAAAAAAAAAAAAATATTACCAAAACGTGAGGGCCTCGATGAGGTAATCATTTTACGGGAGTTGAAAGTACTCTCTCTCTCTCTCTCTCTCTCTCTCTCTCTCTCTCTCTCTCTCTCTCTCTCTCTCTCTCTCTCTCTCTCCATTTCATCTGTACTCACATTGATTGCCCGGATTAAATTCTCGTCTCCAAGCTTGGATTTTTTATTCAAAATTGTGTCTTTAATTTTAGTAAGCTATGAATAGAATATCATGTAAAAGAAATTAGAATATAACTTTTCAACAGAATAACGCCAGCATATACTACACTAGTTGAAAAAGTATTTGTCTCAAAGATATGATGAAAATTGTAAAAAAAAAAAAAAAAAAAAAAAAAAAAAAAAAAAAAAAAAAAAAAAAAAAAAAAAGCACAATTCTTGCTTGAAATAGCACGGTTTTGGTTGAAAAATATTTAGGGAGGAAAAGGGATTTTCGACCCAATCACTATGTACCTGTGACGAACTTGCATTCCTAAAGTTAATTATTTTGCCGTTATGTTTCATGTATTGGCACGGTTACCCGAAGGAAGATGGCTGTTTTAACAAAAGGTGTCTATAGACATATCAGCATTGGCAATATTTTCTGTTAACAGGCAAGTTTATGCATTTCTTGCGTCATTCACTAAGCAAATTATAATTTATTAAATTTTAAAATTTTTAGATAGTTGATTTCAAGTTCTCACATTTTCAAAAGTTCATATTATTTATGAAATATAAGACAGGTTGAAATATTACTTGCAAGGAAAACATTGTACAGTATTTTTATCATGTTGGTCGAGTCGGTACAGAAAACAGCAAGGTTAATTAATCTTAGCTTCAATGGTTCGTTGTTATATGTCTCTAAGATTTTATTAACCTTTCCAATATTAAAGTTCAGAGTGAATATTTCGCAAGTTTTAATTTCATAGCCGTTTTCAGAATTCGAAAGCCGCCGTAATTTATTAATTCCTAGCTTTGGTTATTTATTCATTTACATGGTTATTTATTTTGACATTTCTCCCTTCGTATCCAGCCTTTCTTTTGAAATTGAAAACAAAGCAAACACGTTGAACTATTCCCCCATCTGAATAATCTTTCAACATTGATAATTTAATCCTACACCTTGATGTGGTTGGTGGTCTCCATTCTTCAATGTACGGTACCACACGCGTCACTGTGATGTTTGGGATGACTGTTCGGTATGCGGCGGCCAGTAATTATGTTTATGTGTTTTGCCTCTCGGTCTGAATGGTAATGATAACGGCATCTTGCTCTCCCCGCTGCCTATCCAGCTTGGATCCATTTTTGTTTAATTTATTTTTTGGATTGTCTTTAGTTTGTTGATTTTTGTTGCTTCCTGTCAGTGGTCTGTTTAATCATTCAGGCTTTGCTGTTATTATTATCATGATTAATGCAGAAATATCATATATACGTAATTATTATCATGCAACTTTTCTGTATGATTGAATGTTTTAATGTAACTAAAATTAATGGTAATGATGGTACAAACATATGTAGTTTTTTTAAAAGGAGATTTACCAGCCCTTTAGCATCTTTAGTACTTCAAGGAATAATTTATCATCATCATCATCATCATCATCGTCCTGGCCACTAAAGACCACTGAGCTATTTGGCTGTTTATTCACAAAGCTCCTTTCCAATTTTTGTGTTTTTCTGTTCAGTATTACTTTAGCTCCCTCCTTGCCCCGGCACGTCTTTTGCAAGACTTGGCTACGCCTAGGGAGTGTCAAGTGTTCTCGCGGGATGTTATTATTTGACGACACGTTCCTGTTTGTGTTGCCCCCTCCCCCCCCCTCCCCCCTCCCCCTTCCCCACTACCGTCCTTTTCCTTGGAACCCTTGTTAGGCGGAGAGGATGGAGTGTGTATGTCTATATGGACCTGGGTCGTGAGGTGAGTGAAAGCCGTGTGACATTATTTTTACCTTTCCGGCTTTCGAAGATCGTTAAAAGGGTGCGAGTCTCTCTCTCTCTCTCTCTCTCTCTCTCTCTCTCTCTCTCTCTCTCTCTCTCTCTCTCTCTCTCTGTTTTAATTAAATTTTTCTGCTTAAGGGTTTTAAGATACATTTATAATAAAAAAAAGAATATATCATTACTTGCATCCTATTACTTAAATGCAACAGCTATATTGAGGCAAACTTTCTTTGTTAATTTTCTTAAAAGCTTGAAATACAGACAGGCAGACAGACAGACACATCTTTCCATTGGAATAAGGCGTGGACGCGATCATAAGTTATGAATCTTTAGATTTAAAGAAATTTTTTACCCTTTATTTCTAACAGAAATTGTGTAGTACACGCATGATTTCCTATGTTACATTTTGAATAAAGGTAAATAATATTTTTAACTAAAAATATTGTTTGTAAATTTAATACTTCTGTCTTTATTTTTATAGCTATAGTAAGCAGCTCTTCTAGGAGAAAGATACTCCAAAATCAAACCATTATTCTCTATTCTTGGGAAGTGCCAGAGTCTTCGACAGTCTTGGGTTAGAGTTCTCTTGCTTGAGGATGCTCTCAGTCACACTTTTCTATCTATTTCCTTTCCTCAGTGGGCTATTTTCCGTGTTGGAACCCTTGTGCTTATAGAATCCGGTTTTTCCAAGTAGGTTGCTTAGCTAGTGATGATAATTATAAAGTGGTAAGTATTGGTGATAGGTGCCAGTTTAACAAGACCACTGATTACGTTTCTTTACTTTCAGGTATGATCTGAAGGATTTGCTTTTCAAGTTAGGACGAAAACTGAAGTACAGGTAAGTGTGAGTGTTGAAGTATTGATGAAAAGTCGTAATCCAACGATAAGCATTGGAGCTGGAGGTCGAATGGGCTTGCAATTAACCTCGAGCACAGCCACGGCAGAGGCATCAACTTCCTGTTGGAGCTGGAGTGATTGAAGCGGAGTATTCTCCGATTCAATCTAGACAGGACGGGATCATAAACATCCACATGTTTAGGGGCGCGGAAATGGCTGTCACAAACAGAGTAGTTGCAAACACGAACAATTGGGTACAAGCGACGCTTTCAGACGCTCATTCCATGAAACCAGACCAATTACAATGACACCAAAACCACTCTCCATCCTACGAGCGGGGTGATAAATCTCGAGAATGTGTAGCTAATGAGTTTCAGAGGAACTAGATGGGGAACGCCGGCCTTGTACGTGAGAGAGAGAGAGAGAGAGAGAGAGAGAGAGAGAGAGAGAGAGAGAGAGAGAGGGTGATGACGTTTTGGTGATAGACTGGAGAATCATATGATGAT
>NW_027169400.1:0-17500 GCF_036898095.1 Palaemon carinicauda
ACATGAATGAATGAATGAATGAATAAATAAATAAATGAATTAATAAATAAGTGAATGAATCGATCTAAATAATAGGTGATAAACATTCAACCATATGTTCCTTTAGTATTATATTTCCTAAAACATTCATCTTCTCTATTCATGACTGACTAAATCCATAGAGGATTCATTGGCTAGAAGCTAGATATATCAAGGATAGCCAGTTCCTTGTGATGTGCAGTGCCTATCTAACTAAAGCAAGGTTTATATATATATATATATATATATATGTATGTATGTATGTATGTATATATATATATATATATGTATGTATATATATATATATATAAACCATCATTTCCATCATTTACAGGGTATATATATATTTCATAATTTATTCCTAAGTACAGAGGAATAAATAAAATAAAAAACAATTGCACTTAATAAAAAACATTTGATGTTAGAAATGTTTTCTATTGAAAATTTACTCAAAACATTTGAGAGAGAGAGAGAGAGAGAGAGAGAGAGAGAGAGAGAGAATGAGTTAAATTTGCCTGAATTAAGTTAATAAGACTAAATATTTTTAAATAATCAACAGAAGTAATTGGAATATGAGCTTCATATCTTTCTTCATCTTCATAGTAACGACTTGGAATGAAAACCTTTATCTTTGGATAAAAATAATAATAATAATAATAATAATAATAATAATAATAATAATAATAATAATAATAGTATTAATAATAATAATATTAATGATAACAATAATATTAATACAGTATTAATAATAATAATAATGATAATAATAATATTAATAATAATAATAATAATAATAATAAAATTAAGGCAAAAATTTTTTACAACCGCAACTATTACTATGACTACAAATGCTTATCCTGATTATCTACAGAAATAATATTACTAAAGATAACAAAGATAACAGTTTCCTGAACACGGCTGATACTTTTATGAATGAAAAGTATGATAAGCATTAAGCACACAAGATAAGGAGCTTAAATGTTCAGAAACAGTTGTGGTGGCCGATGTGGGTAACGTCCGTGACTGGTAGCTAGACTTGGATTCGAGTCCCGTTCAAACTCGTTAGTTCCGTTGGCCGCTGCAACCTCACCATCCTTGTGAGCTAAGGATGGGGTGTTAGGGGGAGCCTATAGGTCTTTCTGCTGAGTCATCAGCAGCCATTGCCTGGATCTCCTTTGTCCTAGCTAGGGTGGAAAGGGGGGCTTGGGCACTTATATGTATGTATGGTCAGTCTCTAGGGCATTGTCCTGTTTGATAGAGTAATGTCACTGTCAAGTGTCTCTGGCATTCATGAGCAGCCTTTATACCTTTAAGCAAATTCGCTGTTCAAGTTATCATGATTAAAACATGAGCCTATCAAGGTGGCATAATTTGTAATAGATAGAGTCATTGCTCTGTCTCTACTCCATTCTACTACAGGTTGTGATCACGTCCTACGCGATCCTATCACTATTGTCTATGAGATTAATAGCAACATGACCTATGCTGATACCAGAACGACCTATAGTGAAATAAAAATGACCAAACGGGACTTCATACTTGACTAGCAAGATTGCTTACATGATAGAAAATGGTGCTATGCGAGTTGAGGGTTTGAATAACTATTGGTGGAATAGCTGTGTAGGTTCAGTTATATATTTACCTTAATTTTTCAGGTTAAGGATTCATGCGTGACTTGGCATTTAAAGTACTGGATGAACGTGGCCGTGAGGAAGACAATCTTGAGAGGAGAGATATGAGAATACTGAGGTGAATTATGGGAATATCTGTACTTGGAAAACGATGAAATAAGAAGAATGGCAGGCGTAGTAAAATTACAGAGGTGAGAAGAATGTCAAGACCGAGATGGTATAGGCAAGTGTTGAGAATGAGTAGTTGGTAGGGAGTGAGGATGGGTTGGGAGGAACCTGTAAGGTGGAGAAGAGCAAGAGGGAAGTAGAAAAGTAGACGGCAAGACAAGGTGAAGGATGATATGGAGAGATGAGGTTTGATTGAAGAAAATGTCTTTGATAGAAGGCACTGGAGAGGACGCATCAGGCAACCGACCCCTTAATGTATAACGGTGTGAAAGACATGTAAGTGGCAGTAAATCTCTTGCAATATTCATATCAATATACTGCATTTGTTAAGTTGTCGTAGTACACTCCCATTCATATATCCAAAGCCCAAGAAACATACAAAATAAAGTTCGTTTGGCATATAAATACACAAGTGTGTATAAAAACACACATGTATACATTATACTTTCTCAACACACAAAAGTTCACAATTTCAAAATACCATCAACCCAGGGCACTTATTTCAGGAGAGAGAGAGAGAGAGAGAGAGAGAGAGAGAGATTCCAACTAAGAGGAACTAAATAACATCGACCCAGGGCACTTATTTCAGGAGAGAGAGAGAGAGAGAGAGAGAGAGAGAGAGAGAGATTCCAACTAAGAGGAACAAAATAACATCGACCCAGGGCACTTATTTCAGGAGAGAGAGAGAGAGAGAGAGAGAGAGAGAGAGAGAGCCAGCCTAGGGGCCCCTCTCTTCTTTCTTTGCCTTCTGCTGCGACTTCGGGTGAAACACTTTAAGTCGCCGAGAAAACCTTTATGTCATTTCTTCTCGGAAATAATGCCTCCATTTCGACAGAAGGCGCTTAATGGATGGCGCTTCGGAGGAAGCTTTACTTCGTGTGTGTGTGTGTGTGTGTGTGTGTATGCGCGAGTTTGTTTGTGGCCGTGTTTGAATGTGTTTTGGAAAATGTGAGGGAATATATATATATATATATATATATCTTTCCGGTCACGCTGACCGGGATTGCCAAACGTATGACTACTCAGTTTCTTACCATCCCTCGGGCAGGGGGAGAGGGAGCAGTCAATATATATATATATATATATATACATATATATAAATATACATATATATATATATACATATATATAAATATACATATATATAAATATATATATATATATATATATATAATCATGACTACCTCTGGCAGATCCATCAACCTGATTTCAGTCCTGCTCTCCCCGTTGCAATAAACACGCAGGCGAACTGCTCGTAAACGAATTTACACCTTCAATAAAACACACAAAAACAGTGCATTTCACCAATCTCCAAAATACCTGGATAAGCTATCTAGCCCCGAGAGTCATCTCTTTTATGGAGGACATTCCACAGGGTGTCCTTGTCAGCGAAAATAGAGAATGTTTCAACAGACAAAGTCGGTCATTCAACTACAGATAAATGCTCAGGGCATAAGAACCAGTTCTGATAAACTCAGACAAGTTATGAAATAAGTCTGGTGATGAATAATGTATTTTAGTTTTTTTATATATTTTATTTTGATTGTTCATTACTTGTCTTGTAGTTTATCTATTTCCTTATTTCCTTTCCTCACTGGGTTATTTTTTTCCTGTTGGGGCCCTTGGGCTTATAGCACCCGACTTTTCAAACTTGGGTTGTAGCTTAGCTTGTAGTAGTAGTAGTAGTAACAACAACAACAACAACAATAATAATAATGATAATAATAATAATAATAATAATAATAATAATAATAATAATAATAATATAAAGATTATTACCATAATCAGGAACTTACAGTGACTATTATTCTTTCATGTTTTTCCTATTTCCCTTCTCTGAGAGAATATATTTTGAAATACCTAGACAAAGCTCTCCCATATATTTTGAAATACCTAGATAAAATTGTTTTGATGGAGAGACACTCAGACGTGATGTGAGTTTTTCTTGTTTTTGTCTCTTTACACTCGCTGCGACCCGCAACAGTCGGCTAACATCTATACTCAATTTTTTTTAGTGAGGTAGATTTGCACCGACTCGCAGCGGGTGCCCGTTTAGCTCGGAAAGGTTTCCTGCTATCTGATTGGTTAGAATTATCTTGTCCAACCAATCAGCGATCAGGAAACTTTTCCGAGCTAAAAGGGCACCCCTGCGAGTCGGTGCAAATCTGCCTCACTAAAAAAAATTGACTATAGGTACATACATTAATGCTTAGGTGAAGAGAGGCAATCTCAATTTTGAGAGAGAGAGAGAGAGAGAGAGAGAGAGAGAGAGAGGAGAGAGAGAGAGATTCATTGGCATTCAATTTAAGCTTCTTTTGGATATAAATAAAAGCAAAGATATATCAATTGATACAAACTCAACCATCACAATTTGTTGACCATTTAACCAATCAAACTATTTATTTGTAAATAAAGTTTCAGTAATTAGTATAAACATCATTCATTAACTAAGATTCTTCTCTTACTTAACAAAATTTTCTATCACTCAACTAACGTAAATTTTGGCTACTGATAATAAATCTACAATTAAATCTACATTTTTTTTATAGAGTTGATATAGGAAATATTTATTTAGATGTTACTGTTCTTAAAATATTTTATTTTTTCCTTTTTTCCTTTCCTCACTGAGTTATTTTCCCTGTTGGAGCCCCTGGGCTTATAACATCCCGCTTTTCCAACTGGGGTTGTAGCTTAGCAAGTAATAATAATAATAATAATAATAATAATAATAATAATTAATATTTGTAATTTCAAATCTTCAATTCTACAGAACCCCGAAAGTACCACAAAACTCGATTAAATCTGATAATCATCATTCATCAGGCAGCCTCTTCACCGCATCGTACCTCAAAATATACCTTGCATTCCCTACCATTTTCTAATCACCCATCCATCGTATTTCAATTTCTTTCTTTTCCCCTTTTACCCCTCGGTTCCCCATTTCCTCTTCCCCTCTCGGCAGTATCGGTTTGCCTTATCAGCCACAGCGGTAATTTGATAAGCTAACGGATATTCAAATTTCCGTTCCCATGCGAAGACTCGCAGGTTTAAAGATCGGACGTCGCTGATTGGTTTAAAGGAGTTAGGGGTAGGTGTACGAACTGGGAGGGTCCGGGGTATAGAAAACGGAGGGAGGGAAGGGTGGGGGATGGAGGAGACGGTTGGAAGTAGAATGTAGAGACTTTAGACCTTGATTGATGGATGGAATATGGATGGAAAAGCGGAAGAAGAAGACGAATAAGTTGAGGATGTGTGATAGACAGATTTCAGAACTGGTGTTCTGATTGAATTATTAAGGTTTCTAGTTGATTCCAGCAACAATGAGAGTCTTTACTTTGGTAGTCTAAGGATTCTTCCAGAGTATATAAACTCGATGATATTGTAGCCTACACTTTGCTTCTTAATGTAATGAAGGGCATTAATATTAGTGGTACTGCTGCTCCTTCTATTAAAAAAAAACATATCCTATATAATAAAGAGCAAGTGTCTGGCTCTATCTATATAAAATATACCTGTATATATATATATATATATATATATATTAATGATAAATTTTGCACATTTAGGCGTGTTTTTCATATTCAAGTAAGCCATATATTTTTGATACATTAATGTCTAGATTGTCTTAACGACCTCGGGATCAGAGCAACAGGCGAAATCACACAAAGACAAGAGCTTATGACCGGCCGGGAATCGAACCCTGGTCCAGCAAACTTGTAGAGACAGTGACTACCACTTCGTGGCCAATTGGTAGTCACTGTCTCTACAAGTTTGCCGGACCAGGGTTCGATTCCCGGCCAAGTGGTTGTCACTGTCTCTACAAGTTTGCCGGACCAGGGTTCGATTCCCGGCCGGTCACAAGCTCTTGTCTCTGTGTGATTTCGCCTGTTGCTCTGATCCCGAGGTCGTTAAGAGAATACAGACATTAATGTATCAAAAATATATGGCTTACTTGGAGATATAGATATATATATATATATATATATATATATATATATATTATATTTTCGGTCACGCTCAGCTCTCCCCGTCTCTTAGGTATGTGGAGAGGAAATATCTATATAAATATTTAGCCCTCATTTTTGACGTGTTGCGTACACCAATAATACAACAATAGCTAAGATATTAATAATAATAATAATAATAATAATAATAAAATAAGCCTCGATAGAAGAAAAACCTTACTAGAACCTTTCAAAATCAATTGAAAATCTTGGAGAGGAAATTCCATTAGATCTATCCAAATTAGATTTTAATTCTGGAAAGTTGAATCGGTGGAACTTTAGAAGTTCACACTTCCTGCAAAGGATTTTATGTGGTGGCCGATATAGTAACATGAGTCTTTTTATAGTTTATATATGACATATCTGTTTTTGACGTTGTTAATAGTTCATATAGGACATATTTGTTTTGACGTTGTTAATAGTTCATATAGGACATATCTGTTTTGACGTTGTTAATAGTTTATATAGGACATATCTGTTTTGACATTGTTACTGTTTTTAGAATGATTTATTGTTAATTTATTCTAATCATTTATTTATTTCCTTATTTCATTTCCTCAGTGGGTTATTTTTCCCTATTGGAGCCCTTGGGCTTATAGCATCTTGCTTTTCCAACTAGGGTTGTAGCTTGGCTAGTAATAATAATAACAATAATCCCTGACTGGTGAATGCCAGACTTGGGTTAAAGTCCGGCTCAAAATATAATTTCTTTGATCGCTGCAACCTCACCATCCTTGTGAGCTAAGGATGGGGGGTTTGGGGGAGCCTATAGGTCTATCTGCTGAATCATCTGCAGCCAGTGCCTGGCTCTCCTTGGTCCTAGCTTGGATGGAGAGGGGGTTTGGGGGGCTGATCATATGTATGAATGGTCAGTCTCTAGGGCATTGTCCTACTTGATTGGGCAATGTCACTGTCCCTTGGCTCTGCCATTCATGAGCGTCCTTTAAACCCTTTAAACAACATGACATACGTCTCTCTTCATAGTTTATGTATGCGAGATCAATTTTAACGTTACTACTGATCTTAAGATATTTTATATATTTCGCCGATTGCTTATCATATAGTTTGTTTATTTCCTTATTTATTTTCCTCAATGGGCTATTTTCTCTGTTGGAGTACAAACGCTTTTAGCACACCCTGCTTTCCCAACTAGAGTTATGGCTAAGCTAATAATAATAATAATAATAATAATAATAATAATAAGAACAACAATAATATTAATAATAAAAGGTCAGGGAATGAGGAAAAAACATCCGAATTTAAATAAGAGGAAAAAATTTACATAAAGTGAGGACAAAATGATAAAAGAAAAAACTCCAGAAAGAGGAAAAGTATTGAATAAATATAAATATATAAACAAATATAAAATAATGGAATGAAAAAGAAAAACCAAAAATATAAAGAGAATATTTAAAAGTATTCACATACGAATTGAGTTTGAAATACACCGAATAAGATAGCATCCTCTCTCTCTCTCTCTCTCTCTCTCTCTCTCTCTCTCTCTCATTTGAGACGCGGAAATACACGATAATAATTATCAGTGGTGTCAAGGCGGAAATGACAGGAGAATTTGGCAGAGGGGAAGATATGATAGTTAGGGAGAGATGATAGTAGTGAGGTAGATAACAGCTGTGGGAAGATGGTATTATTATTACTTGCTAAACTACAACCCTAGTTGGAAAAGCAAGATATGCTATAAGCCCAGGGGCTTCCAACAGGGAAAAATACCCCAGTGAGGAAAGAAAACAAGGAAAAATAAAATATTTTAAGAAGAGTAACAACATTAAAATAAATATCTCCTATATAAACTATAAAAATTTAACTAAACAAGAGGAAGAGAAATAAGAATAGTGTGCCCGAATGTACCCTCAAGCAAGAGAACTCTAACCCAAGACAATGGAAGACCATGGTACAGAGGCTATGGCACTACCAAAGACTAGGGAACAACGTTTTGATTTTGGAGTGTCCTCCTCCTAGAATAGCTGCTTACCATAGCTAATGAGTCTCTCTTCGACCCTTACCAAGGCGAAAGTGGCCACTGAACAATTACAGTGCAATAGTTAACTCCTTGGGTTAAGAAAAATTGTTTGGTAATCTCAGTGTTATCAGGTGTATGAGGACAGAGGAGAATCTGTAAAGAATAGGCCAGACTATTCAGTGTATGTGTAAGCAAAGGGAATATGAACCGTAACCAGAGAGAAGGATTCAATGTAGTACTGTCTGGCCAGCAAAAGGACCCCATAACTCTCTAGCGGTGGTAACTCAACGGGGTGCTGGTGGCCTGGCCAACCTACTACCAAGATATATAAACAGCTGTGGGGAAGATGGTACTGAGGAGGAGTTGATAACCTTTAGATAGATAACAGCAGTGGGGAAGATGGTACTGAGGAGTTGAAGTTGAGGAGGAGTTGATAACCTTTAGATAGATAACAGCAGTGGGGAAGATGGTACTGAGGAGGAGTTGAAGTTGAGGAGGAGTTGAAGTTGAGGAGGAGTTGATAACCTTTAGATAGATAACAGCAGTGGGGAAGATGGTACTGAGGAGGAATTGAAGTTGAGGAGGAGTTAATAACCTCGGGATAGATAACAGCAGTGGGGAAGATGATACTGAGGAGGAGTTGAAGTTGGGGAGGAGTTGATAACCTCGAGATAGATAACAGCAGTGGGGAAGAAGATATTGAGGAGGAGTTGAAGTTGAGAAGGAGTTGAAGTTGAGGAGGAGTTGATAACCTTTAGATAGATAACAGCAGTGGGGAAGATGGTACTGAGGAGGAATTGAAGTTGAGGAGGAGTTGATAACCTCGGGATAGATAACAGCAGTGGGGAAGATGATACTGAGGAGGAGTTGAAGTTGGGGAGGAGTTGATAACCTCGAGATAGATAACAGCAGTGGGGAAGAAGATATTGAGGAGGAGTTGAAGTTGAGGAGGAGTTGATAACCTCGAGATAGATAACCGCAGTGGGGAAGATGGTACTGAGGAGGAGTTAAAGTTGGGGAGGAGTTGATAACCTCGAGATAGATAACCGCAGTGGGGAAGATGATACTGAGGAGGAGTTGAAGTTGGGGAGGAGTTGAAGTTGGGGAGGAGTAGAAGTTGGGGAGAGTTGATAACCACGAGATAGATAACAGCAGTGAGGAAGATGATACTGAGGAGGAGTTGAAGTTGAGGAGGAGTTGAAGTTGGGGAGGAGTTGATAACAGCAGTGGGGAAGATGGTACTGAGGAGGAGTTGAAGTTGGGGAGGAGTTGATAACAGCAGTGGGGAAGATGATACTGAGGAGGAGTTGAAGCTGGGGAGAGTTGATAACCACGAGATAGATGACAGCAGTGGGGAAGATAATACTGAGGAGGAGTTGAAGTTGGGGGAGGAGTTGATAACCACGAGATAGATGACAGCAGTGGGGAAGATAATACTGAGGAGGAGTTGAAGTTGGGGAGGAGTTGATAACCACGAGATAGATGACAGCAGTGGGGAAGATAATACTGAGGAGGAGTTGAAGTTGGGGAGGAGTTGATAACCACGAGATAGATGACAGCAGTGGGGAAGATAATACTGAGGAGGAGTTGAAGTTGGGGAGGAGTTGATAACCATGAGATAGATAACAGCAGTGGGGAAGCTAGTAAAGGGTGGGGATGACAGCGAGGGGAAAGATGTGGAATTTGACAAGGATGGAACGATTAAGGGTTCCGGGAGAGGCGATGTCAGAAATTTGACGAATCATGCAATGATGCTATCAATCAATGGGGGAAGAGTCTGTGATGGAACAGCAACTTTAAAATAGATGTGAGGTGGAGTTAAAAGAGGGGAGGGAGTAATAAGGGGGGGGGGGGTGATAAGGATGGAAAGGCGACAACGATGTGGCGATAAGTTATCGTTGTAAAAGAGATAAAATGGAGACATCATAATGGGGAAAAAAGGTTCAGAATCTCTCTCCCTCCTCTCTCTCTCTCTATCTCTCTCTCTACACACACACGCTCACACAAAACAAATCAAGATACCAACTCTCTCTCTCTCTCTCTCTCTCTCTCTCTCTACACACCCACACGCTCACACAAAACAAATCAAGATACTAACTCTCTCTCTCTCTCTCTCTCTCTCTCTCTCTCTCTCTAAACACAAACAAGCTCACACAAAACAATCAAGATACTAACTCTCTCTCTCTCTCTCTCTCTCTCTCTCTCTTTATATATATATATATATATATATATTACTACTACTACTACTACTACTACTACTACTACTTCTACTACTACTACTACTACTACTAATAATAATAATAATACACCCAAAACAAATCAAGATAAAAACTTTAAGGATTACTAAAGTTTAATTTCAAACGTTACCAAAAAAATTGAGGAGCATAATGAACCAAATTCTCTTTGGTACTTATAATCACATACTCGAATACAGAAGGAGATTTTTACATTATAAACTCAATAAAAAAAAATTAAAATTAAAAAAAATATCAATTCCAAAAGGGGATGAAATGGATAATACAGTCATAAAGATAGTTCTATTCGAAATAAAACAAAGAAAAATACATAAACAATTACTCTTAAACATTAACAGACAAAAACCAAAAACCAGAAAGTACGCCAATTCTAAAAACCAAATTATTATTATCATTATTATCATTACTTGCTAAGCTACAACCCTAGTTGGAAACGCAGAATGCTATAAGAAAAAGATTCTATATATTGAAAAAAATCAAAGGATAAAATGAAGAGCGTTTCGAAATAGCCACAGTGCTCTTCTATTCTTATTTGACAGAAAAGCAAAGGGCCTGAGTGAGTCCTCTGGTGTGAGAAGGGACAACTAGATCCCTCGAGGGAGAGTCACGCTAGCTCAAGTTACCACATGTCCCCCCAGGAACAGTGAAGAGAGAGAGAGAGAGAGAGAGAGAGAGAGAGAGAGAGAGGGGAAGGAAAAAATAAACAGAGAACAGCAAAAGTCTTCAAGAGGGAAAAAACCAATTTTATCAAATCTAAGATGATATTAAATTTAACAGAGAGAATACGCACGAAAATGTAGATTAAAGAAAAAAACATCCTTAAATAGACCAAAAAAGGAGAGAGAGAGAGAGAGAGAGAGAGAGAGAGAGAGAGAGAGAGAGAGAGAGAATCTTAAAGATGGAAAATACCAATTTTATTAAATCTATAATGATACTAACTTTAACGAAGAGAAATACGCATGAAATCGTAGGTCTCAAAAAACATTCACGCTTAAATGAGACCAAAAAGTGTGTGTGTGTGTGTGTACCCGCAACCACACGACACTGGACGTCACTATTTCATGTCATATAATATTTCAGTGGCGAACAATTACTGTAACACATGCAAATATATACACCACATATAGAACATAGACGCATTTAATTACTCGTCTACGCAAAACATATGGGGTGAGAGAGAGAGAGAGAGAGAGAGAGAGAGAGAGAGGCAGGCTTGTTTGTTATTGAATCTACTGTTGTCTTTTGGTTCTTGAATTGAATTGAAGAGAGAGAGAGAGAGAGAGAGAGAGAGAGAGAGAGAGAGACCGTAGAAATAACTGTTGGATAGTGTGACCGGATCCAGGGAGAGTGCTGACAGAGCAGGAAATGGAAAACCTTTAAATAAATATCTATAGACCTGATAAAGACAGATTTTATAAAAAGAAGGAAACCATAACAATAATAAGAGAACTATAACAGTTAAAAGAAAAAAAGAAACATTTATTATTATTATTATTATTATTATTATTACTACTACTTGCTAGGCTACAACCCTAGTTGGAAAAGCAGGATGCTATAAGCCCAGGGGCCCCAACAAGGAAAATAACCCAATGAGGAAAGAAACAAGGAAAAATAAAATATTTCAAGAACAGCACAGCATAAAAAAACACGGAAAATTGATTGGAAATAGAAGCATATTCTTTTCAAGAATAACATACCACGTTATCAGCGATAAATCAACTAATATCAGTGAAAAAAAGGCATTCAAACGTCCAATGGAATCCACACTACAAAACAATGCCAGCTTAATTTCTTACTAACAAATAACAATGAAAATTAATTGGAATTAAAATTAGGTATTTTACTACAATAACATACGACATTATTGAGTATTGCTCAACTGGCAATATCATTGAAAAAAGGTAAATTTTAGTCCAGAGGAGTCACAAACGTCCTACGGAATCGACACCACCAACCAATGCCGGCTTAATTTCTTCCTAACCAAGGAAAAAAAAAAGTGAAAATTGATTAGAAATAAAGACATGTTCTTTACAATAATCCCATACATTATTCGCGATATCTCAACAGACAATATCATTAAAAAAAAAGCAAAATTTGCCCCTCTTACACGTCCTATAGAATCCACACCACCAACCAATGTCAGCTTAATTTATTCCTTAAAAAAAAAAATAAATAAAAAAAAAAAAAAAAAAAAATTAAATTTTAAAAAATCCCATACATTATTCGCGGTGACTTAACAGACCATTTCAATGGAAAAAAAAATGCTCCTCTCAAACGTCCTATGGAATCCACACCACCAACCAATGTCAGCTTAATTTCTTCCTAAACAACAAAAAACAGTAAAATTTAATAGGAAATGAAAGCATGTCCTTTTCAAGAATCCCATACATTATTCGTGATATCTCAACTGACCATATCAGTGAAAAAAGACAAATTTCACTCAAATTGTTCCTCTCAAACGTCCTATGGAATTAACACCACAAAAACCATCCTAGCTTAATTTCTTCCTAGGAGAAAAAAGAAGGGAAGTCCTTTTTAAGAATCCCATATTCGCAATAATTTAACAGACAATATCAATTAAACGTAAGCAAATTTTGCTCCTCTCAAACGTCTATAGAATCCACACCACCAACAAATGCCAGCTTAATTTCATCCTTAAATATATATATATATATATATATATATATTAAATAAATATATATATATATTAAATAAATATATATATATATATATATATATATATACACATATATTAATAAGTCCTTTTCAAGATTCCCATACATTATTCGTGATATCTCAAGTTACAATATCAGCGAACATAAAGAGCAAATTTACCTTCTCTCAAACATCCTATGGAACCCAAACCACCTCCAATCCCACCAACGTCATAAGTGAAACGATAAACACTAACGAAGAGGAAATAAATATACAAAAATCACTCGGGGTTACCGAGTCGTACCTCACACGCAAAGTTTCCATTTTACGGAGTGGCTGTCCGTGTAAACAGCGGTCATAACCCCTAACTAAATGGGAGAAGGGGAAATCACGCAAATGGAGGAAAGGAGAGGGGGGGGGGTTAAGGGAGGGGGAGGGGAGGAGAGGGGGGAATATTAATGATAGTCGAAGGAGTTCCTCCTTGGAACGCTATTCGGTCACGTTACTAAATGGCTTTAATGGAAGAAAGGGTGGGGGGTAGGGAGATGTAGAGAGGGGGGGGAGAAAAGATGTAGGGAGGGGAAGGGGAAAGAGTAGGGAGGGGGAGGTAGGGAGGAGGAGGTGGTAGAAAGGATGGAGGGGGAGGGAGAGGTAAAGAGGGGGAGGGGGGAGGGGGAGAGGCAAAGGTAGGGAAGGGAAGGGATGGGTGGGGAGGGGTAGGAAGGGGGAGGTAGGGAGGAGGAGGGGAGAAATAGGGAGGGGGAGAGGAAAGGTAGAGAGGAGGAGGGAGAGATAGGGAAGGGGAGAGGTAGGGAGGGGGGAGAGGAGAGGTAGAGAGGGGGAAGGGGTAGAGGGGATGGGAGGGGGAGAAGTAGGGAGGGGATTAAAGGTGCGAGAAATTAGGCAAAGTCGTTGATATCGAGCAATACTTCATGATACTATCGTAAAGTGGTACTGGACAACAGAGCGAAAAATTGAACAATAAAAAAATCATACGAAAAAAGCAATTTAATCAGAGTAAACGAGTAATACTATGTGATATAACATGTAATTACGTATGACTCGTCGTTGCTGTGTCATCTAATTACATCTAGATCTGTAGTTAAATTGTATTACGTTAAGGTAATATTTATATATATATATATATATATATATTATATATATATATATATATATATATATAAATATATATATATATATATATATATTTATATATATATATATATATATATATATAAATCATATATATGTATATATATAATAGTAATCTACGACCATTTTCACTAAATGCTAAATGGTTATGGTGGTCTGTTGGTAACGTCCTTGCCTGGTGATCGCCAGACTGGGGTTCGAGTGCCGCTTAACTCATACAAACACACAAACAGTGGTTAAAACATAACCTCCTTCAAACTCCGTTGGCGAAGGTAACAACCAAACCATATCGATGAAAATTACATCACCACTACGTGAAATAAAAATCCTTCCTTCTTGTAAAGTGGCACAGCTTCCTCCAAGCCTCCTTATTTCCCACTGCATGAATTAACAAACAGTGGTTAAACATAACCTCCTTCAAACTCAGTTGGCGAAGGTAACAACCAAACCATATCTATAAAAATTACATCACCACTACGTAAAATAAAAATCCTTCCTTCTTGTAAAGTGGCACAGCTTCCTCCAAACCTCCTTATTTCCCACTGCATGAATTAAAAACCCATCATATCAGTTATGGCTCATAAAGACATCCAAGTTATCTTCGGCCTCATGCAAAAACGTTCGTGAAAACGTTGCCAATATGACCTCAATAACGTTCCGCCGTGAAGGTCAATATTGCTTCTCCAATAAGACAAACCGAAGGGGGAATTTTTCACGAGAGGAAATTCCTTTATAAGGAAATTCTTTTATGGGAATTTTCGATGGCGGAAAAGGGGCATGGGAGAATTATCACAATTATGTAACGTAGTGATATAAACTCAATATGGAAAGATATGGAGGTTATTTATATTGTTTTTATGTACCCTATGTAATAAAGAGTAAGTGTCTGGCTATATGTATAAATACATATACATTTTATTTTTTATTTACCCTATGTAATAAAGTCTGGCTATATATATATATATATATATACACATGTATGTATGTATGTATATATATACATACGTATATATTATATATATATATATATATATCATACATTATATATATATATATATATATATGCCATGAGAGAGAATGAAAGCACCCAGTAGAGTGCAGATCTCCACCGCGGCAGCTTATTTCTTGACCTTAACCTTGATCTTTGACTTTATGTATTAATTGGTATGGATTTTCATACGCTCAAATATGAACCAAGTTTGATGTCTCTGTGACAACAATGTCCAAACTTATGGCTGATTACGTGAATTGGACATTTGGCTTGACCATGACCTTGACCTTCCAAAATTTAATCATTTCTAGAATTTTACGTCACAGTCAATCCCTTCAAGTTCCATTACTATACAATAAAAATTGTGGCCAGGAAGCTGTTCACAAACAAACAACCAAATAACCGAAGCATTTTTGAAACGTAGAAAAAAAAGAAAGGAAAAAACTTTTGGGTGAAGATAAGTACCATTGTCTAGATGTTCCAATACTGGGTAATATCAGGATGTTTATAAGATCGCAAAGGAAGGCAGAAAGCAGACAGATTTAGGGGAGGGAGGGGGAATGAGATTCACAGGAGGGAGGGGGAATGAGATTCACAGGAGGGAGGGGGAATGAGATTCACAGGAGGGAGGGGGAATGAGATTCAAGCGAAAGGAGACAATTTCAAGGGAGGGAGGAGGCAGACATATACAAGGGAGGGAGGAGGCAGACATATACAAGGTAGGGAGGGGGCAAACAGATTCAATGTAGGGAGGGGGCAGACAGATTCAAGGGAGAGAGAGAGGGAGAGACATTCAAGGGAGAGAGGGGGACACAGATTCAAAGGAGAGAGGGGAGAGATAGATTCAATGGAGGGAGAGGGAGACAATTTCAAAGGAGGGAAGGGGAGACAGATTCAGAGAAGGGGGAAGAGAGACTCATGGGAGGGAGAGGGCAGACAGACTCAAAGGAGGGGTAGAGAGTCAAGGGAAGAAGAGGGAGACAGATTCAAGGGAGGGAAAGGGGGGAAGACAGTTCAGGGGGGGGGGGGGGAGATTCCTAAAACGCCGCTTCCCATGCAAAACAATAGCAAAGCCCAATAAGAGATGAGAGAGCATATATGAATGGGATATTGGACAGCCATGAAATGGGAATCTTGCTATGGAAGATGAGAGTTTGCTGTAGGATTTTTTTCTTTCTTTATTACCTTCGCCAACGAAGTTGGAAGGAGGTTATGCTTTAACCCCTGTCTGTTTTTTTGTTTGTGTGTGTTTATTTGTGCGTGTTTATTTGTGTGTGTTTATTTGTGAGCATCTTCCGTTTGCTGTAGGATTTTTTCTTTCTTTATTACCTTCGCCAACGAAGTTGGAAGGGGGTTATGTTTTAACCCCTGTTTGTTTGTTTGTTTGTGTGTGTGTGCTTATTTGTGCGTGTTTATTTGTGCGTGTTTATTTGTGAGCATCTTCCTGGCCACAATCTTAATCGTGGAGTAATGAAACTTGCAGGGATTAACTGTTATGTAAATAGCTGGAAATTATTAAATTTTGGAAGGCCAAAGTCAAAGTATTAGTATCACTATTATTATTATTACAAGCTAAGCTACAACCTTAGTGATAAAAGAAAGATGCTATAAGCCCAAGCGCTCTAACGAGGAAAATAGCCCAGTGAGGAAAAGAAACAAGGAAATAAATAAATTACAAGGTAAGTAATGAACAATTAAAATAGAATATTTTTAATAACAGTAATAATTATCCTTCAAATGAAGATGGGAATGTACTTTACCACTATGCCCCAGCATTTTTCAAGACATGACAGACATTAGTAAGAACATGTATTTCACGCAAACACAATTTGGAAAAAGAAGTTATATTTGTTTGAATACCTCGGTTGGTAACGAAATTACTGTATCTATTATCAATAATAACTTAAAATTTAAAAATAAGCAATTAATAACGACAGTAGATCACCATTAAATTAAAGTTTCAATGCAGTAAATAAGAGAAACTTTTTTGCCAAGTAAAAAAAAAAAAAAAAAAAAAAAAAAAAAAAAAAAAAAAACACCTCCTTTATCATAGTTCTTTGGTGAGTAGCACAAAGCAAAACCGCCACTAACCACGCTGACCTTATTTCTACTTTATACGCAACGACCTTTTCCGCCATATGGGTAATGGGCCTTTTATGTTATGCATATTGACCTTTCTAGGCCATTTAAGTTCAAATTTTCCTTCGCCCTTTAGCCAATGACCCTTTACTTTCTGAAAGGTCTTAAAAGTTTTCCAAATCAATCACAAATACAATAGTGTTAATCAAGAAATGATGATGATTATACTAATAAACATAATAATAAAATGATTAACATTATCATTATCATTCATGGGAACATCAACAACTAGAAAAACACGAAGCCCAGGCCCCGTCACGGCAACTTATTTCTAGAAACCAGCTTGCCTTTCCCAGAATCAATTTAGACCGTAGGCGTATTTTTCGGTCAACCTTTTGCTCGACCTTGACCTTTGACCTAGGACCTTCAAAAGTGTATCACTTCCACGTCTCAAGAAAACAATTAATCCCTCAGTCGGGTGAAGTGCTTACAACAATAACCACAATAACAACAACCTAAATTCTAGACACAACCCTACATCAAAGACAACGAAAGTATTGTAAATCAAT
>NW_027169400.1:22500-30000 GCF_036898095.1 Palaemon carinicauda
AACCATTTCCTTCTTAAAAGTAACGACGTCAATCCACACTTGACCAAGGAAAAGTAACAACGAGAAATCTTAGAAGAAAATTGAATGTCTTCCGACGTTCTTCAAGTGTCGAAGCAAGATAAAAGGATCGGAGTTCGGGGTGGGAAATGGACGGTGAATTTAAGGGCGATGTGACGAGTTGAAAAAAGGGGGAGGGGGGTGAGAAAGGAAGTTCAAAGGAAAGGGGAAAGGGGAAAGGGAAGGGGGAAAGGGGAAAGGGAAGGGGGAAAGGGAAGGGGATGGGAAGAGAAGGGGACGGGAAAACGGAAAATGGGAAGGGTAAGGAAAATGGAAAGGGAAGGGGGAAAGGGAAGGGGATAAAGGGAAGAGGGGAAAGGGGAGGGGAAAGGGGAGGGGAAAGGGAAAGGGAAGGGGGAAAAGCGAAGGGGAGAAAAATCAAAGGGAAGGGGAGAAAGGGAAAGGGAAGCTGACAGGGAAAGAGAAGGGGACGGGAAAAGAGAAGGGGACGGGAAAATGGAAAAGGGAAGGGTAAGGAAAATGGGAAGGGAAGAGAGAAAGGGAAAGGGGGAAATGGAAGAGAAATGATACTGGGAAAAAGGGTAATGGAAAGGAAGGAAAAAGGGTAAGGAGAAAGAAAAGAAGGGGAAAAAAGGGAAAGAAAAAGGGTAGGGAAGAGGAGGGGCGAAAGGGAAAAATGGAAGGGGAGACCGGGAAGGGAGAAAGGCAAAGGAGAAGGTGAATGGAAGGGGAGAAAGGAAGAGGGAAAAGGGAAGGGGAGAAAGGAAGAGGGAAAAGGGAAGGGGAGAAAGGAAGAGGGAAAAGGGAAGGGGAGAAAGGGAGAGGGAACAGAAAATAATAACTTTATTTTACTAAACAATCGAAAATGGAAGATTGATAAGTGTTGATATTCAAATTTGGTCGAGGTCAAAGGCTGCTTGAATAGCAATAGGAAAAAATTACGTTAAATATATTAAATTAAAAGCGACAAGCAGAATACAATTGTGTTCCGTTCAGTAAAATATATATATATATATATATATATATGTATATATATATATATATATATATATAGCCATGAGATTGATCAGAAATAATTGATTTTATTCGAAATTTGATAAAAAATAAAAATTTATTTTTCTATAAAAAAAATAGGGCCAATGATGTCGAATGAATTTGGCTATGATTATTTTTTTCAAAAAGAAATAAATAAAAAGCTTAAAAACAGAAAGTAATTGGTGATAATGAAATAAATAATAACTCCTTTTCAGAATTATTGTATAATGGGAAAAGGAATAAATAATAATATAAATTTTCATAAAAAGAAAAAAAAATTAGGGCCAATGATGTAGAAAGAATTTGGCTATGATTAGTTTATCGAAAATAAGCTTAAGCAGAAAATTCCCTATGATAAAAGGAAAAAAAATATCTTTTCAGCAGGATTCTTTACTGGGAAAAGCCATAAATAATAAATTAAATTCTTATAAAAAAAAATTATGGCCAATGATGTGGAAAGAATTTGGCTATGATTAGTTTATCGAAAAAAAAAAAGCTTAAGCAGAAAATTCCCAATGATAAAATGAAAAAAAAAAAAAATATCTTTTCAGCAGGATTCTGTACTGGAAAAAGCCATAAATAATAAATTAAATTCTTATAAAAAGAAAGAAAATTATGGCCAATGATGTGGGAAGAATTTGGCTATGATTATTTTTCTAAAAAAAAAAAAAAAAATAATTAAAAAGCTTATTGAGCAGAAAACGTATACAATGATGAAAAAAAAGCCTTTTCTCCAGAATTCTGTACTGGGAAAAGCCATAAACAATAACACCCAGTACATAACATATCACACAGCACCAAAACATCCAATACATTCTAATACAGTACTGACCACCACACATAACTCATTAACGAACTCCCTATTGATCAATAAGGGAGGTGAGTAAGGAGTGTAGAAGGGAGAGGTGTAGAGGGGGGGGGGAAATAAGAGCAAAGTAAGGGGGGTATTCTCAACAAAGCGCTTCCTTAAGTAAATATTTATCTGAGCAATTCTTCGAAGAATACGAACCCCTTTTATACCGGTCTAAGTAACCATGACGATAAAGCCAAGCAACCCCTTTATTTCGAAAGGGCTTCATTTGCATAAGGAACCGCCCTTGCCCCTTTTATCCATTATGCAACAAAGGAAATCACGATTGCATGTGATGTTATTTGCAAGGTCGGTTGCCACAAGCCAACGAGCGGTTTCAAAGTTTAAAGGCTGCTCATGAATGGCAGGGGAAAGGGACTGTGACATTGACCTATCGAGCAGGGCAATACCATAGACTTAGCTTATACACATATGATCAGCGCCAAAGCCACCTCTCTACACAAGCTAGGACCAAGGACAGCCAGGCAATGACTGCTATTGACTCAGCAGATAGACCTGTAGGCTACCCCCAAACCTCCCTTCTTTAGCTTACAAGGATGGTGAGGTTGCAGCGATCGAAGGAACTAACGAGTTTAAGCCGGACTTGAACCCCAGTCTGGCGTTTACCAATCAGGGACGTTAACACATTGGACACCACAGTCGAATGAAAGAAGAGGAATGAGTGAAGTTAGCCTGGAATGAATCGTCCTTGAAGCGTTTATTTACCCGCTTCGTCTGCTATCCTTCCTTTCCTCATTCCCCACTTCATCTCAGTGGGTACTTTCCACTTGGTAATGGTAGAAGAAACTCTTTAGCTATGGTAGTAGGTTGGCCAGGGCACCAGCCACCCGTTGAGATACTACCGCTAGAGAGTTATGGGGTCCTTTGACCTCCCAGACAGTACTATATTGAATCCTCCTTTCTGGTTACGGTTCATTTTCCCTTTACCTACACACCGAATAGTCTGGCCTATTCTTTACATACTCTGTCCTCATACACATGACAACACTGAGATTACCAAACAATTTTTCTTCACCCAAGGAGTTAACTACTGCACTGTCATTGTTCAGTAGCCACTTTCCTCCAAAATGGAGAAAAAATATATAAACTTTCCATTTTAGGGTCATGAAAATTTTTGTAGCTTCGTGTTAGTCAAAAGTCAGAATACAGAGCGTGATAATAGAGTCGGAATCAAAGCCAGAACAGGGAAGGACACTCCAAAATCAAACCATTGTTCTCTAGTCTTGGGTAGTGCCATAACCTCTGTACCATGGTCTTCCACTGTCATGGGTTATAGAGTTCTCTTGCTTGAGGGTACACTCGGGCACACTACTTTATCCTATTTCTCTTCCTCTTGTTTTGCTAAAGTTTCTATAGTTTACATCTATATTTTTATGTTACTGTACTTGAAATATTTGATTTTTCCTTGTTTGTTTTCCTCACTGGGCTATTTTCCCTGTTGGAGCCCCTAGGCTTATAGCATCCTGCTTTTCCAACTAAGGTTGTAGCTTGGCAAATAATAATAATAATAATAATAATAATAATAGAGTCCAATCAAAATAATAATAATAATAATAATAATAATAGAAAATAATAATAATAATAATAATAATAATAATAATAATAATAATAATAATAATAGAGCCGCGTGCAAAGTCAAAATAGAGAGGGCGAAATTAGAGTCGGGTGACCTCATCTGGAAAAACTTGCAGCACACCTCAGTGGTCTAATACAAGCGGCAGTGTCATAAGAAGGCCCAAATCCAAACGGCCAGCATTAAGAAAAACCAGAGCATTTATACAAAATGGCTAATTGACCTCTACATTTATGGCTCCTAAAGTTTACCCCTAGTACCCTACTCTACCGCATGTAGAGAGGACTGCCGTTGGCGACCTAATTTCGAAGGGTAGAGAGCAATTACTCCAGGCTCTTAGAAGTGCCATTAGTGTACTTCAGAGATGGGGAGACGCCGGCTCTCATTAGGAAGGCGGGCGAATTTTCTGTCACGGGATTTCAGAAGTTCGAATGGCAGGAGTAAAAAAAAAAAAATTTTGAAAATGAGCTTTTTATTTCATTGTTTCTATGAAGTCAAACACACCGTATATAAAGAAATACATACAAATGTATTATTAATACACTTTCATATTTAAAGAAATACATACAAATGTACTATTAATACAGTTTCATATTTAAAGAAATACATACAATTGTACTATTAGTACAGTTTCACATTTAGATTATGTTGAGAATGCATTCAATTCACTCGAGTATAAGAGCATCTTTATTATTTACTCTAACATACACATACATAATTCAAGTATCTTGTGCACAGTGACAAAAATGCATGCATACATACTGTACATATATAAGTATATTGTGCACATTAACATAAAAATGCATGCATACATACTGTACATACATAAGTATATGGTGTACATTAACAAAAATGCATACATACATAAGTATATGGTGCACATTAACATAAAAATGCATGCATGCATACATATATACATACATACACAGACAAACATAGCAGTCCAGAGGTAACGAATACAATTTGGACTTCAAAAGATACAACACCACTTAATGTGGTAATTTCTTTGCATACAAAATAGCAAATACTTAAAACAGACTTCCAGCAGTGAACTGTAACAAGGTAAACAAATTGAAGAATAATTTAGAGAACATAATAGAAACTCTCTAAACGTTTAAACTAATTCACTTTGACCAAGAGCAAATGGAGTCTCAGCGGATGGACTAAAATAAAAGGTCTTTAAGACATCCAAAATCCTTGTAACCCCTTGTTTCTCTCTCTCTCTCTCTCTCTCTCTCTCTCTCTCTCTCTCAGCAGATGCAGCGAACAGCAACACGGTCAACAAATTCAAAAATAAGTTAACAAGATTAAAAAATCTCTAAATGTTGACACTAATTCGCTCTACTCGGAGCAAACGGAGTCTCCGCAGATGGACTAAAAAGTGTTTGAGACATCCATAATCCTTGATAACTTTCTCTCTCTCTCTCTCTCTCTCTCTCTCTCTCTCTCAGGGGTTGCAGTGAACAGTAACACGGTAAACAAATACAGGAATAAGTTAACAAGATAAAAAATATGTAAATGTTTAAACTAATTCGCTCTAGCCAAAAGCAAATGGAATCTCTTTGAGACATCCAAATTCCTTAGTATCTCTCTCTCTCTCTCTCTCTCTCTCTCTCTCTCTCTCCTTGTAGATCCTTGAATTAAACGAAGTCAAATAATTTAAAAAAATAAACAAATTATTTACAAAAACACAGTGAATACACAAATACCATAACATCTACAGTATAACTCCGTAGCTCCGGAAAAGTATAACAACAACGCCTTTTGAAATAAGGAAAGAAAAGCACTGCAATGTAGAAGGAAAAGTAGGCCGGTTTCACAATAAGCAATATTTAGGACTCGCTCAGGTCGAAGGTTACGACCGATAACTTCCGTACTTCCGCGAAGATATGTGAAACTTTACGTTTTATTACTTCCGCCAACAAAGTTGGAAGGAGGTTATGTTTTACCCTTGTTTGTGTGTTTGTCTTTGTTTGTGAACAGCTTTCTGGCCACAATTTTAATCGTTGAGTAATGAAATTTGCAGGGATTAACTGCTATGTAAAAAGCTTAAAATAATTAAATTTTGGAAGGTCAAGGTCAAAGGTCAAACAAAATGTCCAATCCATGTAATCAACTAGGTTGGAAGGAGGTTATGTTTTACCCTTGTTTGTGTGTTTGTCTTTGTTTGTGAACAGCTTCCTGGCCACAATTTTAATCGTAGAGTAACGAAACTTGCAGGGAATAACTTATGTAAAAAGCTGGAAATTATTAAGTTTTGAAAGGTCAAGGTCAAAGGTCCAGCAAAATGTCTAATTCACGTAATCAGTTATAAGTTTGGACATCGTTGTCACAGACTTCAAACTAGGTTCATATTTGAGTGTTTGAAACTCCACGCCGATTAATACATGTTAAGGTCAAAGGTAAAGGTCAAGGTCGAGTAAAAGGTCGAGAAATGAGCTGCCGCGGCGGAGGTCTGCGCTCTACTGAGTGCCCATCTAGTGCTATGCATATTTCTCTTTCAAAGAATACGCCTCATTTGGAGGCTTTATAAGGAACTTAATTTATGAAAATTCTCCACTTAATGATTAAGACAGATCTGAGAAGAATTACAATTAATAACACTTAATGATGCGTAGTAATGTAACTGTTATACTTCTTTAACGAGGTCAACCACTTATAGTTAAATACAAAATTAGGTTTAATATTCAACATAAGATATTAGCCATAGCGAGTCCTTTTACATATATCTTGATGGAAACATATCTTATTCATGAAGATGAATAGGTTATTAGATCAACTTAACTAATATTAAGCTTGAAGAATAAAGAAATTATTATAAGTATTATTACTATTATTATTATCATTATTAATATTAATTGCTAAGCTTCAACCCTAGTTGGAAAAGCACAATGCAATAAGCTCAGGGGCTCCAACAGGGAAAATAGCCCAGTGAGGAAAGGAAACAAGGAAAAATTCAATTTTTAAGAAGAGGAACATTTTCATAAATATCTCCTATATAAACTATAAATATTTAAAAAAAAAAAAAGAGAAAGAGGAATAAGGTAGAATAGTGTGCCCGAGTGTACCCTCAAGCAAGAAAACTCTAACCCAAGACAATGGAAGACCATGGTACAGAGCCTCTGGCACTACCCAAGACTAGAGAACAATGGTTTGATTTTGGAGTGTCCTTCTCCTAGAAGAGCTGCTTACCATAGCTAAAGAGTCCCTTCTACCCTTTCTATAAGAGGAAAGTGGCCACTGAACAATTACAGTACAGTAACCCACTCGGGTAGATGAATCGGTAAAACTTCAAAAGTTGAAACTTGCAGCAAATGTTTTTATGCTGAAAAATCTGACATGAGTCTTAAAAGTTTATATATGAAGTATCTGTTTTGATGTTGTTACTGTTCTTGAAATATTTTATTTCAATTGATGTAAGTTTGAACTTTTGAAGTTCTACCGATTCAACTACCTGATCTATTTTCATAAATGAGAAAAAAAAGAGCACATATATATACTTATATATATATATAATGTATGTATACACAGAAACATATATATAAATATATATATATATATATATATATATATAAAGCTAATACGAGGCAAAATTTTAATCACAAAATACTATAAATATATGTAATACAGTTCATCAATTGAATGTTTCCACTCAAACTACAATATACTATAACAACTATAAACAACATATGAATAAAGATTCCTTGCATTTCAAACATCACTAATTAACCCAAACAAAACAACACTAATTAACCTAAACAAAACAACATTAATTAACCTAAACAAAACAACACTAATTAACCTAAACAAAACAACACTAATTAACCTAAACAATCTAAACAGCCTTTCAAACATCACTTAATTAAGAAAACAACCCTGAATTAAACAATTTCGAACCCGTATTCGATACGTGTCGCGAACCGGATCAAAACCGCTCCGAATGGAAAGTAATCTCATATCTGCACTTTACAGAAGAGGGGAAAATGTAATGGCAAATTCGGAT
>NW_027169400.1:37500-39412 GCF_036898095.1 Palaemon carinicauda
GTGGAAGAGGCGGCTCCTCCAGCCACCAACGTCGCCCCTGGCAGTAGCAGTAGCTGCCAAAGGGCCGGTAGGAGCAGGCGACTGGCCAGGCACGAGGTGGAGGTAATAATTCCTATGCTGTGTAGGTCAAACTTTGTTTCCTGAAGGGTTTTCATGCATAGTCTGGTGTCAGTACGGTGAATAATAATAATAATAATAATAATAATAATAATAATAATAATAACAATAATAATAACAATAATAATAATCCTCATCATGGTGTCACTACAATAATAATAATAATAATAATAATAATAATAACAATAATAATAATCCTCATCATGGTGTCACTACAATAATAATAATAATAATAACAACAACAACAACAACAACAACAACAACAACAATAATAATAATAATAATAATAATAATAATAATAATAACAATCTAGTGACACTACAATAATAATAATAATAATAATAATAATAATAATAATAATAATAATAAAAAATCTAGTGGCACTACAATAATAATAATAATAATAATAATAATAATAATAATAATAATAATTTTCCACCCGTTTTATTAATATGAATATTACTACTAACAATAAAAAATTATCGTAAATATTACGATTAAAAAAAATTATGCGTTATAACAAAACAGTCGCCAGCAAATGAAGTTTACAATAATACAATATCTAAGTCGTCTTTTAATCACTTTCAAACCCTGGTTTTTAATCTCTCTCTCTCTCTCTCTCTCTCTCTCTCTCTCTCTCTCTCTCTCATAAATTCCAGTAGTCCTCTGACAACATTAATTATGAACTGCTTGTGCAATATGTAGTATCTCTTCTAGTTAAAGAAATCATAGATGATTGGATTCAAAATTATTATTATTATTATAATCAATCATCATCATCCTCATCATCATTACAAGATAAGCTACAACCCTAGTTGGAAAAGCAGGATGCTTTGAGACCAAGGGGCACCAACATGAAAAAATAGACCATTCAGGAAATGAAATATATAAACTACAAGGGAAGTAAAGAACACTTAAATTAAAATACTTCGAAAACAGTTACATCATTAAAAGAGATCTTTCATATATAAACTATAAAAACCTAGAAGTGTGTACACGGGTGTACCCTCAAGCAAGAGAACTCTAAAGGGTGGGGCATATTACTATAAACACAGTATGTGTATATAGTTAATTTTAAATAAAAATTAAATTCTCAGCTTCAATAAACGCAACACTGGGCAGTATCTACTGACATAAAACCCTGCTTTTTATGCTGGATTCTGCCACAGTTCTTGGAAGAAGAAGAAGAAGAAGAAGAGAGAGAGAGAGAGAGAGAGAGAGAGAGAGAGAGAGAGAGAGGGAGAGCTAAATCTTGTGGACGTCCTGTTGTGTAACTCCTGAAGTCACATCACCTCTGTTTTCTTTTTAAAGATTATCTTTATAAGGCTTCGTAATAATTTACCCATTAAAACATCATTTTAAATTATACTTTATAAGAACTCGTCTTGAAAAGTAATATCTCTTGCAAACTTGCTTTTCTGCAACACATCAACAAATTTTATCTTTAAAAATGATCAGTTTTTCCTGAAAATCTTTTTAAAAATCCTTTTAATTTTTACTTTCTAAGACCTAATCTTGAAATATATCTTTTGCAAACTTGCTTTTCACCAATCTATCTCCAACAACTTTTTCTAAATGAGTTTTTCTTGAATATCTTTTGAAAAAAAATTAAATTTCACTTTCTAAGACCTAATCTTGGAAAACAATATCCGTTGCAAACTTATTTTTCACTAACATATCATCAACAAATTATATCTAAGAAAAATGATGAGTTTTTCCTAAATATCTTTTTAAAAATTATAAAGATTTTCTGCAAAAAAAAAAAAAAGTTCATCCAGATTCCTCCTTTCCACCC
>NW_027169402.1:0-2500 GCF_036898095.1 Palaemon carinicauda
CTTCAATTTATATCTCTCTACGTGGTTAAGTGCTATGTCACTGTCATACCAGTTTCCTGGACCAAAATTTGATTATCCGGCTGACCAGAAGCTATTGTCCTTAGGTTGATTCCCCCTTGGGTCTCTGATCCGTGGTATAAAAGATAATCCAGATATTAAAGTATTAAAATGTATGGATTATTTGGAAATGAAAACCACGTCTAAATGTGTAAAATTCATTGTTAATCAAATACCAAATACAAACATACCAACAAGCTACATTGGTTGTGATGGGTTAGTTTAAATTTTAAGTAAAGAAAAAAAAACTGCATTCGACAAGAATAGGTGCAGGAGAAACTTCATCGACTTTTATCTCTCTTCGTGACTTATGTAGATTCACAAGACACAAGATCCTAAATAATGGATAAATCTGCAGCAAGTCCTTGCATTATCCTTGAACCCTGGGATATCCCAATGTGGTAAAACCATCGGACCACTTAATCCTGTGACGTCATGGGGTCTTGAAGGATAATTGCTTCCCCTTCAGACAAGCGTGTCAGTCTCTTCTTCTTCTTCTTCTTCTTCTTTTTATTCTTCTTCTTCTTCTGAGAGTGTTTTAGGCCAGGTATATAGACATCTATGTGTATGTTCATATATATGCACAGTATATATTTATGTGTATATATATAAATATATAAATATATAAATATATAAATATATAAATATATAAATATATAAATATATAAATATATAAATATGTAAATATGTAAATATATAAATATATAAATATATATATATATATATATATATATACATATATACATATATACATATATACATATATATATGTGTGTGTATATATATATATATATATATTTACATATATATGTATATATATATATATATATATATTTATTTATATATATATAAATATATATATATACACACACACACACACACATATATATATATATATATATATATATTTCTAAATTGTAATGGTATTGGTAGTAGATTGAGTTGTAATTATTGTTGTCATATTTTTTCTTTCTCCTTAGAGTTATGAAAAATAATTTTATCATAAAGGTAAATAATGTATTAAACTTCATGAAAAAGTAAAACATTAACAATACATTCCAATTCCAAGACACCAATTGGATTCGTGAAAGACAAGTAGGAGTAATAATTGGCCAATCTTCGGAAGCAATGAACTTTGAAGAGATACATTCAATTTGACTAAAGAGAGCAGACGCTGACAAGATTGGTGTGGGATCTTGCATTAGCAGTGGTGTTGAGGGATGTCTTCTGTTTAGTGTCACTTTATTCTTCTATTATAATCAAAACCTATGCTTTAGCAAAAAGACAGAGTGAAGGAAGTCAATGAAAGAGGGCTTGTTTTGTCAGGGTATTAGTTAGTCTAGTAAAATCATGAAGGTTCTTTATTTCAATATATATATATATATATATATATATATATGTTTGTGTGTGTGTGTGCGGAGAAGGCGGAGGGGGAATGGAGGGGGATATTTTGGGGTCTTGATATAATGACTAAGTTCCCAAAAGAAGAAGAGAATATTAGGGGATGGTAGCTTATCCCCAGTTACCTCCGGACTTTGTGCTCCATAAGGTAGTAAATAAGAAAGGTCTGAGATATACTGTTATAAATTACGTAATCAAAAGTGAATGGGACCGTGATTGATTTCTTTGAATCATCATATCAAAAATAGAACTAGAAGGGAGTGAATGAGTGCATATGAATGTGCGTATGTATAAAAGCTGTAAAGGCAGTGGCACAAACAGGCACAAATAAGTACTATCACACATGAACTGTTTCAATCTATTACTAATAGTTCCCTTTCTCTCTCTTTCTCTCTCTCTTTCTCTCTCTCTCTCTCTCTCTCTCTCTCTCTTGCAAGCTTAGTTAAAAATAAAATCAAAAGTAGATTTGAAATGAATAAAATAGCAAGATATAGAGAAGAGATAATGAGAGTCAGAAATCTTGCTTTGGGTGGAGACAATGAGTAACGTCCTTGACTGAGAAAAAAAAAGAATGATTGACGCAATTGGGAAAACACATGGTGAGCACATCATGGAATTCCCCTGACGTCAATTGAGACCTTCGCTTAACCTTGCACTTAGTGGCACCATATTGCACACAAACACACAAACATACACGCAGGCACAAGCATACATAAACATTGTGAGTATTTATGTATCAGTATTTTCATCATTTTCTTTCATATGTTATTAGAATATCCTCTGCTTAATTTGCTTTCGTATCTATGTTGCTCTTATTATGAATGCTAGCGTTATTCCCATCATTATTACTACCATAACTCTTTGAGTTGTAACTAGGTTTTATTCTAAGGATTTAGTAAGGTTCAACGTTTCCGAAGCATAAGTTAATACTGGTAGGACGAGCTCATTAAATACTTTAGATTAAGTGGTATTTAATAGCTCTCCATCATATGCTAACACTTTGATTTCTGTTCACTTATCCTATAGAAAAAAAAATACATAT
>NW_027169402.1:5000-10000 GCF_036898095.1 Palaemon carinicauda
TTTGATCATATGAATCATGTAACTCTTGTGTTCAAAGTTCACCAGAGAGGAGTTGGTGGATCCTTTTCAAGTATTATTGCTGAAAATCTAACCAGACTGGTGGCCATTTACTTTTCAAAATATAACCTCATGATCTGTAGTTTGCGTTTGAAAGGTGTAATGACTTGTGAATCCCTCCCATCTCTTAATGGGAAATTTGTGTTTGTTGAATACTATTTCAGAGATCTTATCCGATTTACTGTATTTGTAGGTAGTAGGATGGCCAGGGCACCAGCCACTCATTGAGATACTACGAAAAGAAAGTTATGGTGTCCTTTGACTGGCCAGAGAGTACTACACTGGATCCTTCTCTCTGCTTACAGGTCACTTTCCCTTTGCCTACTCATATACCGAATAGTCTGGCCTATTTTTTACAGATTCTCATCTGTCTTCATACACCTGACAACACTGACATTACAAACAATTCTTCTTTATCCAAGGGGCTAACTGCTCCACTGTGATTGTTCAGTGGCCACTTTCCTCTTGGTATCGGTATAAGAGACTCTTTAGCAATGGTAAGCAGCTCTTCAAGGAGAGAGACACTACAAAATCAAATCATTGTTCTCTAGTGTTGGGTAGTGTTATAGCCTCTGTACCATGGTCTTCCACTATTTCTTGGGTTCGAGTTCTCTTGCTTGAGGGTACACTCGGGTGCACTATCCTCTCTGATTTATCTTCCTCTTGTTTCCTGATAGTTTATATAGGAAAACTTTATTTCAGTGTTCTTATTACTCTTAAAATATTTCATTTTTCATTATTTCGTTTTCTCACTGTGCTATTCCCTGTTGGGGCCCCTGAGCCTATAGCATCCTGCTTTTCGAACTAGGGTTGTTGCTTAGCAAGTAATAATAATAATAATAATAACAATAATAATAATGATAATAACAATAATAATAATAATAATAATAATAATAATAATAATAATAATGATAATAATAATAATAATAATAATAATAATAATAATAATAATATCAAAATTACCACTTCATGAAATTACCTCTCTTAGATCGCTATAATAATGTCTGCTGTATCCTTAATCACTGTCTAAACTTAAAATCGAAATACTTTAAACTAAATTTACTTAAGTAGTCTATCGTAGCCAACAACAACATTTGATGATTCTCTGTGTATGATGAATATGGTAAGGTGAAGAAGTGTCTTCAGAGAGATCGCTAATGCTCCTGAGAGTCTGACGTGGAAATGATGTTTCCTCTTTACTGAGACAAGTTTTGTCTAATTTTGCTTCTATAGATCATATATATCTCTCTGTCGCTAATAAGGATTTCCAGGTTATTTTAAAAAAATATGTTTACCTATTCTTGAATGTTTTTGTTTTTATGATAATAATCCAAAAACTATGCCATATAAAGCATATATTATATCGAATTATGTTTAACATTTGGCTTTTCCTTTGAAAAGTATAAATACTCGATAATATTATACAAGTTTTTTTTTCTTGGTGTTATGCTTAAATGTTTGAATGATCCTCCTAATCAAATAGTTGTTGTTGTTGTTATATCTCATCTATAAATCCATAACTACCTCCTTATTCCTTCCTAAACTCAGGTACATGTAGTGTACTGTGAAGAACAATGAATTATTGATCAGTCATATATTATATGGTCAGCACTAAAACCCTTTTCCAACTAGGCTAGTTCTAGGAAAGGTCTGACATTTGCATTTGCCTGAAGGACCATCCAAAACTCCCACCAATAGCTCACAAGGAGAATGAGAGAGCGAACAGTAAATGATGACTTTAAGTTTTGTGTGTGTTGTAAGATTTATGTGGAACCGAAGATGATGTGCAACCTGTTTTAAATCTTTCTTTTTATATATATATACAGTATATATATATATATATATATATATATAGTCAGAATAGAGTAATATTATATAGATTCCTACTTACGTATATATATATATATATATATATGTATGTGTGTGTGTGTGTGTTTATATATATAGATAAATAGACATAGACTGAGAATGGAATTTAAGGGATGAGGTAAGTGGTGAAAGGGGGATAAGGTAGAGAAAAGAATAAGAAAGAATAAGGCCTTCTATATTAATGAATATTCGCTGGCATTTCACATATAAAAGCCTTTGGAGAAAAAATTGTGTACAGTGACTTCTTGTTGTTTACCAAATTATGTTTCAGAGCTTAAGTAACGTTTTAAAATAGATGTCTTTTCATTACATATACAACGTTCTCATATCCCTTGACGATCTCGAATAAGGTACTTGCGCCTTCTTCTTGTTTCACTTTTGATAGATTTGAAATCATCATTTAGAGACAGAATTTATTTATATATGTGTTTCCCTCTAATTCTTATTCTCTTCACTCAAAATGATTGATCAGATCTACACTTTCCTTTCAGGGCATGACGAGCTTCTGCAAAGAATTCCTGGTAAGTCTCTTCTGGACTTTCATCATGATATTAAGAGTTTTTATTTAATCTGTTAATCCAGCAACTAATAATTAGTGTAAATATTAATCATCATCAGATAGACTGCGTTACGTAAGCATAAATTGATCATAGTTTCGAACAGTATCCTGAATTACACAGTTATTAGCATATTGAGAGTCTAATTTTTTTCATTGATGCAACCATTTGAAAAATCTTTAATTATATTTTCAGATATGCAGGAGAAATTCCAACATCTTGAAAATAATCTTCATGGTAATCTTTCTAATAGTAGTTATATTTTTTCTGATTTTTGAAATATATATATATATATATATATATAAATATATATATATATATATATATATATAAATATATATATACATATATATATATATATATATAAATATATATATATATATATATATATAAATATATATATATATATATATATATAAATTCTCGAACCAACTGGCAAGGTATTTTGAGATATCCGGTGTTCGATTGCTTATAAATCTGGTCAACTTAATTGATTGTCGTATTAAGTGAAAAACAAATCTTGATCCATAGAGTTGGAAAAACAGAGTTATTGGAATTTTTAGATTTATACTTTTTTTCAATTTATGCAAATATTTGAAAAAGAATTATTTGCTTTTTCAGATATGCAGGAGAAACTCGAACATCTTGAAAATAATCTTCAAGGTAATCTTTCCACTAATTATTTTATCTATTTTTAATTTCCCTATATTTTCTCTAAATTTTTGCTTTACACCCAGTAGTTGTCTTTTTCTGATTCTTGAAGCAGAATTACCAAGGTTTCATACCCCTATAACACAATCACTCACACACACACACACACACATATATTAATATATATATATATATATATATATGTGTATATATATATATATATATATATGTGTGTGTGTATACATATATATACATATATATATATATATATATATATTCATATATATAAATATATATGTGTATATATATATATATATATATATTAAGTATATTTAAAGTGTTTTTTTTCATATTCAAATAAGCCATATATATTTTTGATACATTAACGTGTGGATTCTCTTGACGACCTCGGGATCAGAACCCCAAGTGAAAAACCAACGTTTGTTCAATTATGATTTGGAAAAGCAGGCGGCCTATCATATTGGAAAGGGTAATAAATGAGATTTGCCTTGGAAAAACTATACTAAGCTAAGAGCTGTAGTCCCGAGAAAAAGACCAAAGTTGAGGAGGGCCAACTGAAGAAAGGAAGTAGCCTAAAAAACCACTTAATCTCCATGGATGACTTGAAGCTGTTCGGGAAAGATGCTAAGGAAGTAGACAAACTAATTCAGACTGTGAGAGTTTTATCAGGAGGTATCAATGTCGAATTAGAAATAGAAAAAGTGTTTCTTAGTTAACATTAAGAGAGGAAAAGTAATAAAGACTAAAGGGAGAGATTTGTCAGATGGATAAGTCCTCGAGAACATAGACGAAGCAGGCAACAAATACCTTGAGATAATAGAAGGACAGCCAATTAAACACCAAGAGTTGAAGGAAAAAAGATCAGATGAGACTGCGTGCTAAGAACCAAAGCTATAATAAAATCAAAAGTTCATTTTAGAATCTGGTGAAGGGTATAAACACATAGGTAGTACCACTTACCAACTACAATGGTGGAAGAGTAGTCAGAGCTATGCAGCATAAATGAATATATATATATATATATATATATATATATACATATATATATATATATATATATATATGTATATGTATGTATATATATAATGGAAAATTGATAATCACTACACAAGAGGGCGAATAATGACAGGCTCTATGCACCACATAGTGAAAGAGGAAAAGAACATTTTAGTTTAGCAGAATATGTAAACATTAAAGAAGTAGAGCTCTTTAACAGTACTTAAGATCATTGAAAAGGAATGGCTAAGGAGTTCATGGGAATAAGTGAGATGAAACGGGATGAAGATCTAGAAGAATATAAGGAGAGAAGTGGAAAAATGCATGGCCCATTCTTGAGAAAAACTGAAGATTTACCCTGTAAGGAAACACGGCTCTGGCTAAAGAAAATGAACTTAAGAAAAAAAAACAATAGATATTCAGAGAGCTATAGACGGAAATAACAACTCGTTAACGTGCAGGAAATGTAAGGAAAAATAGGAAACCAGTAACCATATCGCCAATGAATCTCAGAACTAGTTCAACATCAATATAAGAAATGATATAATACAGTGGATAACACTCTCCAATATAAAGACGGACAGAGTGATGCAAGACGACGAAAAAAAAAAGCATCCCTCAGAGAAATACTTTTTATTCCATATAGGAATCAATAAGTTCCCTTACATAGAGAGAACACATTTGAATTAATTCTCTTCTCTTTTCTGAATAATTATTATCATGAAATAAGAACTAACTTTCAATAAAGAGCTTATTATCATGGATTAAGTTAATTTATGATAATAATTTTCTCCATCCCCTGAATCCTCTTTCTCTGCCAAGAAGATCTTGCATATAATCTCCTTCTCT
>NW_027169402.1:20000-39341 GCF_036898095.1 Palaemon carinicauda
TGTTCCACTTCTCCCTCTGATAGCTGTATTTCTAAGGCCTCTCTCTGGCGTCCAATTTTCATACTTTTGGTTTTCTCTCTATTTATCACTAATTCATACCTGCTGCACTGCTCCTCCACCATTCTCAATACTCTCTGTAGTTCCTCCTTAGTTTCTGCTAAAAGCACTATGTCATCTGCATACCTCATGTTAGATATTTTTGTCCCTCCTATATCTATGCCACCCTCATAATCTCCAAGTGCCATTCTCATAACCCATTCCAAGTATAGGTTGAAGAGGTGTGGTGATAGTGGGCAACCCTGTATAACCCCACCAGTGGTTATGAACTCTTCTCTCAAACACTTTCCTTTTCTTACTCTTGCCGATGTCCTTTCATACAATCTCCTGATGGTTTCCAGTATTTTTGGTTCTAATCCCCATTCCTTCAAAATCCTAATCATTCCTTCCCTCCATATGGAGTCAAACGCTTGCCTGAAGTCAATAAAAACACAATACAGATCTTTTTCCTTCTCCCAGAATTTTTTTATGATTTGTGAGAAGGTGAATACATGATCAATTGTTCCTCTACCCGCCCTAAATCCTGCTTGACCCTCATCAATTATTTCCTCTTCTTGCCTTGCTATTCTACTTTGTATGATTTTTGCTAAAACTGTATAAGCATGTGGTAATAGACTGATAGGCCTATAATTTTTGCATAAGGTGGTGTCCCCTTTCTTGTGTGTTGGAATTATAATGTTTTCAATCCAATCATTTGGAGCTTCTTGTCCATCAACTATATCCCTGCATAAATCACACAACCATCTTTCTACCATCTCACCACCAGCTTCAAGCAATTCCTTTGGTAGTCCATCTATTCCTGGTGCTTTCCCACTTGACATAGTTCTTAAAGCTTTTCCCACTTCTTCTATCAGGAGATCTGGCGTTTCCATAGCTCTCCTCTTAGTTCTGGATAATCTTCTCCAGTTACACGTCTTCCACTTCCTTTTAGTTGTTCCTCGTAGTGCGTCTTCCAGATCTTCTCAACATCAGCCGTTGCTGATACCTTGTTGCCATCTGCATCTCTTACAGCAATTCCATTGTTTTTCCAACCCCTTGTTAATCTGTCTACTGCGGTGAATAGCTCTCTTGAATGGCCGTTTCTGAAACATTCCTCACATGTTTTACACAGGTCTTCTATCCATTTTATTTTTGCTCTTTTGCATTTATTGTCCACTGCTCTGCATTTTTGTCTATAACTTGCTTTGTTTTCTTGGGATGGGTTTTCATTCTTTGTCATTTTTGCTTGTCTCCTCTCTTGGCATGCATCCAATACTTCCTCTGTGACCCACTGTTGCTTACTTCTCCTTCTCCTTCCCAAAATACTGTCTGCCTCCTCTTTAATTATGTCTCGTCCCCAACGCCACTTTTCCTCTGTTGTCTCGAGTCCTATTAGTGGTTCAAAACGTCCTCCTACTCTTACTTTGAAGGCAGTTTTTACTTCCTCGTTCCTCAGTTTATCTAGATTATACCTGACTAGTTCTTGATTTCTTCCTCTGTCTGTCCGAAATTTAATACGAATGTTTGAAAATAGTAGTTCATGTGATGTCCCAAAGTCTGCTCCCCTCATCACTTTTGTTCCCATTACTGATGTTTTCCATCTCTTATTTATAAGGATATAATCAATGCAGTTCTTATGAATTCCATCTGGGTGTGTCCATGTGTATCTGTGCTGTTCTCTATGATAAATGTAAGTATTTGTTATACACAGTTGTTTACCCTGGCAAAATTCCAACATCCTTTGTCCTCTCTCATTTCTTTCACCTAAACCGAACTCTCCCATCACATCCTCGTAGCCTCTCCTGCCATTTCCGATTTTACTATTGAAATCGCCCATCACCATGACTACATCGCCTGTCTTTGTTGCCTCTATTTCCTCCTCTAACTGTGAATAGAAGTTTTCTACGTCTTCATCTTCATATGAGGTGTCTGGTGCATATACCTGAATAACCTTAAAATTCTTGTGCTTTCCTCTCAAAGTGACCGAAATTATTCTTGAGTTCACCGAATTGTGCTCCAAATAAGCTCTTTGTGCTCTTTTTCCTAACATTAGTGCTACTCCCTCTCTATGAATATTGTCTGTTCTACCTGAATACAATATTTTGATTCCCTCTGACAACATTTCACCTTCTCCCACCCAATGAGTCTCTGCTATTCCCAATACATCCCAACTGTATCTATTTATTTCTTCAATGGTACACCTAAGTTTTGCTGGTGCAAAAAGCGTTGTTACATTTACAGTTCCAACTGTTGTTATTCCTTTTGCTGACCACATTGCCAATTTCTCACCACGAGGCTGTGGTTTAGGACCTCGGGGCGCGTCGGTTCCCCCGGACGCGGTAGCCATACTACTAATCCTTGATATCTTTTTCATGCAGGTTTCTTGGCTAATAAGGTAGCCGGCTAGCCACTCCTCTGCTACCTGTTTGGTCCACGACTCCTTATTACTATTATTCGGAGTAGCCCTTGCAATAAGTTGTACTGCAAGGGTTTCCCTCATCCGCCACCTAAAGGACGCGCCTGGTAGGAGTTGTCTCTCCCATAGGATATATATATGTATATATATATATATATATATACATATGTAAAAGTATATAAACATATATATATATATATATATATATATATACATGTATCTATCTATCTATCTATCTATCTATCTATCTACTGTATATATATATATATATATATATATTTATATACACATATATATATATAAATATATATATATATATATATATATGTATTATATGTATATATATATATATATATATATATTTATATACACATATATATAATATATATATATATATATATATTAATATATTTATATATAAATATATATATATATATATATATACATACATATATATATGTATTATATATATATATATATATATATATTGTGGAGGATTTATTTCTGTTTTATTTTTATTTTTGTTTTTGCCAAATCCTGAGAGAGAGAGAGAGAGAGAGAGAGAGAGAGAGAGAGAGGTAGTTAGTGTATCGATTGTTTGTTGTGAGAAAGACTGTTGGTATAAATGAGATTGTTTGTTTATGTTTTTAGTTAGGTTACGGCAAAGGTGAATGTCTTGGGTGAATGTTTATTTTAATTTTGACTGAAGCTTGAGGCAGTTGCATTTGTGAGTGCTGGATTACTATTTTTCTATTATTATTCTTACCAGCGTTGGAAGTGTTTTGTTTATTTTCTGAGTAAGTACAGTTTTGTTTATCTTTGTTTGTCGTGATTGTGAATGATTGGAACAATTTTTCATTTATCTTTGATTATAGTGCGATGGTTTAGTTAGCTAGGAGTGTTCATAAGTGTTTTTCTTTTTTTAATTTTCAGGCCGTTATTCCTCCTTGGAATTACTTATTCTTTTTAAGAACATTTTGTTTGATTGAAGATAGTGTTGATGGACTGGATTGTTCTAAAGGATTTCTATTTGACTGCCTTTTCAAACGAAAGACCTATAGATCACCAGACTTTGAATTTCTTTTGGACCTGTTTAATACGTATGATGATGACGAATATGATGATGATGATGATGATTACGCTCACGGCCTAAATTTATTAATACATTTTGTATTGACTGAGTGTCAGTGTTGCCATAGTGTGGCGTTGGGCTCTAAAGGACTGTTAGCCCTTGTATGGACAAAAGTGTCCACATACATATATTGTATGTTCAAGTGTTTATGTTTGTTGGTTTTTGTGTTAGTGTTAAGTCTTTTTATTTTATTTTGAGATTCATTTGAATGCAGTTTTAGTATTAAGTGATTATTATAGTTATAAGTGTGGTTGCTGGTGTTTTTTTTTTCGTTAAATATTCTAGAATATAAGGAAATATAGTTTTAAGGTTATGTTTAGTTTATTTTACCTTTTGTTAAAGAGTTTGGTATAGATAACGTTAGGGGAAAGTTTGTTTTGTTGAGACAATTGTCTGTAGGTGTGATTCATGGTGTGGAGCTTGTTTTTTAAACATCCCGCCATAATATTTTGGCGCCCGAAAAGGGACTGCTGAGGTGGGATAGGAAGCTGGACTCTTGGACAAAGGACTGAATTAGGATTAGGAATTAGATATAAGGTTGATGAAAAATGGAGGAGCAATTAAGGGTTTTGAAGGAGGAATTGCGGCTGAGTAAAGAGCTTGAGGAGAAGTTGTTGCATGAGAATAAGAGGCTGAGTTTTGAGAATGAGGAGATGCGAAAGGAATTGAAAGCGCTAAAGTGAACTGTAGAGAGAGTGGAAGAAGGTTTTGAGATGAGGATGCAAGAGAATGAGGAACGAATGGAGAAACGAATGGAAGCTACGATGGGGAAAGTAATGGTTATGATGAAAACTTTCATGGGTGAAGGCGCAGTCGGAGGAGTGTCCTCAGCTTCGGGTAATGGGTTGATAGTGGAAGAGAAGGCTAAGGTAGGAGATAATGGGAAAGGAAGTGATAGTGATAGTAATAGTAATGCAAGGGAGTGTTAGGTATAAGCGTAAGAATGATTTTGATGAGGCACGGATGAATGTAGGAGAAGCGATATCGATGTATGTATGTAGGTTGGAAACGTTAGCTAGGAAGAAGTATGGGGATGAAGGCATAAATGAGAATAAGGAGTTAATGAGGAAGAATGAATGTAGATGGGCTCTAGGTGCTTGTTTTGGATGTGGTGAGGTAGGGCATAGAATTAGCGAGTGCAAGAAAGAGATAGGGGTAAAATGTTATCGGTGTGGTATGACTGGACACATTGCGAGTGGATGTTGTAGTAATCGTATGAATGTGATTTGTGGTAATTGTGGTAAGGATGGTCATTATGCTAGAATGCGCAAGGATCCCCGGGGTAAGTGTTCTGAATGTGGTGTAGATGGGCATGTAGCTAGAGTATGTAGGAAGAAGGGACTAAGTCAGCCAGGATGTTCGGGAAACTAGAGTGTAAGAGGGTTCAGCTGGGTGAGTCCTCGAGTGTTTGCGGAGTGAATGTGATGCATGTTCGTGAAGGTTTACTGCATGAAGATGTGATGGGTGAAAGAGCTTATGACTGCATGTGTGTAAAAGTAAATTTTAATGGTATAGAGCTAGTTGGTCTGATTGATACTGGTTGTGGTGTCAATTTGATGTTTAGGAATGCATAAGATAGGGTAAGGGATGTTTGTGAATTTAGGGAGTGTAAAGGTGAAGTAAAAGGTATCGGTAATTCAAGTATGTCTGTGCAAGGAAAGTTACGTGAACATGTTATGATGGGGGGGCTGATGATGGAAGATAATGATTTTTATGTGGTTGAGGGAGTAAATGACAAATATGATGTGTTACTAGGTTATAACTTCTTGAAAAAATGTGGTATGATTGTACATCCTGGTGTAAATATGATAGAGATGAAAGTTAAGGGTAAATTTTGTGGGGAATTTTATTTGAATTAAGATGGTAGTGTATGTACGAAGGTATGGAAAGGTGTGCCGTTAGTAGTGAAAGAAGGTGTTAAGTTCTCAAGAGATGCGAATGAGGTTGTCAGTGTCAAAGTTGCATGGCCGAATAGTCTGGGAATTGCCAATAGTGACAATTGTGAATACGTAGTGGAAGGTTCGGAAGCAAGTAATTTAGTGAAAACAAGTGTGCATGTGTATGATGGTATTTTGAATTTGCAATAGCCGAAGGTGTTTGTGAGCTTGTTGCTGACTGTAAGGAGGAAGAGAATACAGGGTATACGTGAGGGTGATTGCATGGGATGTATGTATACGTTGGTCAATGTAGAGGATGAAAGGTATGTTAAATTGAGACATGTTATGATGGGTAAGATAAAGCAGGATGACGATTGGGACTGTGAAAGTTTGAAAGAAAGAATTAATGTAGATGAGAATATAAGTGAGGGAGAAAGGGAACAATTGTATAGGATGTTATGGGATAGACGGAGAGTTTTGAGTCGTGGTGACGAGGATATGGGGGTCAAAGCTGCCTGAATTTAAGATAGTTCTTAGTTATGATACCCACATATATCAGCGTCCCCGACATTTTTCTCCGCCTATTGCTAGAGAAATAGAAGAGCAGTGCCAGGAGTTAGAGCAAATGGGTGTAATAGAAAGGAGTGAGAGTGCCTGGAATAGCCCTATTGTACCTGTAAGAAAACCTGATGGAAGTTTACGTATGTGTATTGATTATAGGAAGGTGAATGAAGTAACTGTTAAAGAACTTTTCCCGATGAATGTAGTGTCTGACTGTGTGTATAAGAGGGGAGCAGGCCCATTACAGCATTTTCAAGTAGTAATTGTCATTATCAGTTTAGAAGATTAAGTTTTGGCCTTGCTAATGCGCCTGCTGCCTTCCAGAGGGTGATGAATGTAGTGTTAGCTGGGTTTGATCGACAGAAGGTGACAGTTTTTATAGACGATATTTTGATTGCGAGTGACACTGTTGAGGAACACATGCAGTTGCTTGAAGCAGTATTAGAACGTTTGATAGAAGTTGGTGTGAAAGTTTAGCTTGAAAAGTGTACATGGTTGGCCGGGGAGGTGGAATTTCTTGGGCATGTGGTGAGTGAATTGGGTATAAGGAAGAGTGATAAGTTTGTGAGTAAAATGAGAGAATTTCCACGTCCTCGTACGGTGCGTGAGTTGAGAGGTTTTCTTGGGTTGATTGAATTTGGTCGAAAGTTTGTCAGAGATTGTTTGGGAATGGGGAAACCGTTGAATGAGTGGACAGGTGAGAGAAATAGTACTAGACTGAAATGGGGTGAGCATATAATTGAAGCATTTGAAAAGTTGAAAGAAGAGGCTGCGAGAGACGTCACTTTGGCCTTTCCCGACTATAGTGAGCATGCGAGTATGCTAGAGTTATATACGGATGCTAGTGGGATTAGTATGGGTGGTTGCTTGGTTCAAATGCAAAGAATAAATGGAGAAGAACCGTTGAGAGTGATAGCGTATGTATGTAAAGCATTTAATAAGGCTGAGCGAAAGTATTCTACGATTGAAAGGGAGATGGCAGCGATAAGGTTTTGCGTGAAAGTGTTGAAGGTGTTTTTGTATGGTGTGAAATTTATTGTGCGTACTGACCATCAGCCCCTAGTGTACATGATTAGGAAAGAGTCTGTGAATGCTAGGGTTGCGAGGACAATAGAGGATTTGAATGAATTTGACTTTAAGCTAGAATATGTACCTGGGAGTAAGAACGTGATAGCAGATGCAATGTCAGGAATGCATGGTAAGATAGAAGATAGTAGAGAGAATGATAGTAATTTTGAAAGGTTGCCGGAAGATTTAGTGTTGGTATAAAGTTTTGAAGGGGATGACATGGTGTATAAATGTATTTTGTGTCGGTTGAATAAGTATAAATTGAAGGGTTTGAATAATGATATACCTGCTAGTGTAGGTAAGCTTAGAATGAATGTTAGGAATGAAGTATCGAAAGAAATGGCATATAAGGAGGAGGATAGTGTGCTTGAGGGTGAATTGTTATCAAAAGTATTGTTGGTAGTAAGTATGTTGTATGGTGTCACTGTTTATTTGTATTTTGGGTGGAATCGTCCGATGCAATACCGGGCAAATTAGGAGATTGAGAGGGAGTATATATTGAGGTTACAATGTAATGAAAGATGTTGCAAGTTGTTGAGTGAGAAGGAGAATTGCCCGAGTGACTTGAATCTGAGTGGTATGAGCATAGAAGATAGCGAAGATGAACATCGGTGTGACAAGAATGACCCTTTTGATAGGAGAGTAAACATTCGTATGCATGGTGTAAAAGGAAGAATGATGACGTATGTGGGTATAAATGAGAATGAATACTGCAGTTTAATTGATACAGGCACGCAAGTGTCATTAGTGAATGTGTCTGTTAAAAAGGAAATAGAGCGGTACAATTGGGAAGTGAAAAGGCAATGTACGAGTGTGAGAATTCAGGGATAGGTAAAGGAAGTTTGCTAGTTTGGGAAGAAGTGGGTTTGAAAGTAAAACTGGGAAGTGTGGAGGTGGAACATAGTTTCATTGCAATGGGAGAGAATGAGATGCCTAGTTGTTTTTTGATAGGAATTGACATTTTAAGATTGCATGATTAATCAGTTGATATTGGTAGTAGTTTGCTTCTGAAGAATGGATATGAAGTAGTTGTGATAGAAGATAATAGTGTATTTATGGCGAATTTTGTTGGCATGGTTGATATTACGAGGAGTGAGGATGATCTACTGACTAAAGAGGAGGTGGAAGAAATGCAATATGAATGTGTGGAAATTAAAAGGTTACGTGAATGTATGTTGAATAGTAATGAGGTAGAAGAATGGCCGTCTGATTTGGAGGTGTATAAGAAAGTAAGTAAGAAACTTATTGTGTGTAAAAATATTGTTTATTTTCTACATAAAGGAATGGATGAAGATACATATGTTCCTGTGTTTCCAATGCATGCAGCAGTAAGTATGTGTATGTTAGTGCATGACAGATATGGGCATATGGGTAAGAATAAATTAAGGGAATGCATGCGTGAGAGATTGTTTACACCTGGGTTGAGTCAGATATGTAAGGATGTAGCGACTACGTGTGAAGATTGCCAGAAAGGGAAGTATCAGAGAGTGCATGCTAATCCGCCTGTTTTGAGATTACGTATGAAAGAACCATTTGAGATGTTTGTGATTGATTGTGTTTCGTTACCTGTGACTGCGAGAAGACATGTGGGAATGATTGTTATGGTTGATCACATGAGTAAATTTATGTATGCAGTACCCATCATGGATAAACAGAGTGAGACTGTTGCAAGAATGGTTGGTCAAGTGATGTTGCCGATGTGTGTGTGTAAGCCTGCGAGAATGTTAAGTGATAATGGCCTTGAGTTTGTTGGATGGGAGTTGGAGCAGATGTTAAAAGAATGAGGTATTGAACATGTGTATTCGACTCCTTTTATGCCAAGTGCGAATGGGTTGGCTGGAAGGACTGTAAGAACATAAACTTAAATTTTGCGAATGATGAGTACATGTGATAATGATTGGGATTTGTATGTTGATAGAGCGTTTTGGGCTCATAATGCAACAGTGCATAAGAATACGGGTATGTCTCCATGTAAGTTTGTGTTAAATTTTGAAAAGATAGTAAGACCGAGGCTGGGTGTGTCGGAAGGACATTCTAGTTGTTAGAGGCACAAAATTGAGATATTTGCATTCTGTTAATTGTTTATGTGGGAATCTCAATACGATTATAACTGCAGGAATATATCCTTCTTAGCACAGGTTAAAATCAAAACGCAAGTTGGCTTATCCTTTTGCTTATTTAAATTTCATAGTTTTGTGGTTTCATGAATACAGTGATTGAAAATAAATATATAGAATATTACGATAGAAAATACAGCACCATATATACAGTGTAATGAATAATACTATGGGGAAATAGTTCTGATCTATGGATATTCTAGTGTTTGTCTATGGATGTTTTTGATAGCTGTAGAAGGAGATTCAGTCCGCCATAAACCCGGCCGGAAAAGGACTTGGTTTTTAACTATGGTGCTGTGAAAAATAGAGGGAAAAGGTAAGGAGTCATTTAACGTCTATCTTTCTCTTATTTTCTCTCGGATGTTTAATCACCATAAACTCTAAAGATTCATTTACTTAAATTAGCGAAGTTGTTGATAAAGGAAGAAATTGAGTAATTACCAGCACCATTGCATGGTCACAGGCCTAAATTCTCTATTGGCGCCAGAGAGGAATTTAGAGGGCATTATCTTAGAAATTTTTTATTAATGTTTCATTTTGAAAAATGATTTTTAGTTACATATTTTCTTTTTGAAACTGGAGGACAATTGACAACTTTTTTTGTGCATAGGCTACCAATTGTTGAAAATTGTGAAAAAAATTTAATTTGTGCATATTTTTTTCTGCAAAAGTAAAAGAATAGTTTCGTCAATATTAGATGCTAGGCAAAGGTAGTTATTGGGGAATTGTGTATGAATAAACTTACAAAACAATTCATCAGTTGACATATAGACACAATCGTGAGCAACTAAACGTACACGTCGCATATAAATCAAATTCATTTATCATTTTATCTATGCCAAAAATTAATGCTTGTACTAATTCATCTCGCACAACCCCGTATCAGATATCATTCATTTGGAAGGAAGTACACACAATTCCTGATAGATGAAAACAACTATTAGTTTTACACATCTTCCCTTAGTCTCAACCAACGGCAGTCTTAGGAAGCTCATCATTTGTACAGCTCTGCAATTTTTGTGAAATAAATGAATTTGTTCAAGACTCTTGCATCGGTGCTTACCATCTATGGGTGTTGTCAACAGCTTAGTTTGACAGATGCTGGCAGTATCAGCCAGACCCACCACTCTCTCTCTCTCTCTCTCTCTCTCTCTCTCTCTCTCTCTCTCTCTGTGTGTGTAGGACGAAAATTAAAGTGATATATTAATAGCAAAAATCTCACAATTGGGTGATCCTTTCAACTACAGTATATATTTTAATCTGGAATAATCCTATCTCTCATTTACTGGACATTCTACTTCAAAAGTTCAATAGTTACAAAGTTTTGAATCTAAGTTGACCTGTACAAGCAATAGAAACTTATTCTGTACCCATAATAGTAATTTGTCTCTCTTAAATTCTTATATGGCTTAAGAGTATTATTATTATTAATTGCTAAGCTATAACCCTAGATGGAAAAACACAATGCTATAATCCCTGGGGCTCCAACAGGGAAAATAACCCATTGAGGAAAGGAAACAAGGAAAAATTAAATAGTCTAAGAACAATAACATTAATATAAATATCTCCTATATAAACTATAAAAACTTTAACAAAACAAGAGGGAGAGAAATAAGATAGAATAGTGTGCCCAAGTGTACCCTCAAGCAAGAGAACTCTAACTCAAGACAATGGAAGACCATGGTATAGAAGCTATGGTGCTATCCAAGACTAGAGAACAATGGCTTGATTTTGGAGTGTCCTTCTCGAAGAGCTGCTTACCATAGCTAAAGAGTCTCTTTTACCCTTACTAAGAGGAACGTACCCACTAAAAAATTATAGTGCAGTAGTTAACCCCTTAGGTGAAGAAGAATTGTTTGGTAATCTCAGTGTTGTCAAGGGTATGAGGACAGAGGAGAATGTATAAAGAATATGCCAGACTATTCGGTGTATGTGTGTAGGTAAAGGGAAAAAAACCGTAACCAGAGAGAAGGATCCAATGTAGTACTGTCTGGCCAGTCAAAAGACCCCATAACTCTCTAGCGGTAGCATCTCAATTGGTGGCTGGTGCCCTGGCCACACGACTACCTATACATACATACACACACACACACACACACATATATATATATGTGTGTGTGTGTGTATATATATATATATATATATGTATATATACATATATATATATATATATATATGCATATATATATATATATATATATACAGTACATATTCAAATATGAAATTTTATTTTAAGACATATTCATATAGACACATTAATTTTCCTGTCCAGGTATTATCATCACTATCTTTTTAACTCAAGTAACGATCTTAATTTGCCCAAGATGTTATAAAAATTCCAAGCTGCTTTCTAAAGATGTTCCCCAAATATGCAATTGAACCTAAATATGATGTACACATTATCATCGAGGAAGACAATAACCACATCATTGATGTTCCCATTCAATACAGAGGGATTGAATAGAGACGTATCAGATATGCATCATAGAGGACAACACTGAATCCATTGCCTTGATTGCAGTCCAAGTCTGCTGCAATAATAGTGTGTAGTTGTATTTAGATATTCTCCTTAGCAAGTCTAAGTTCGAAGAGATGAATGTGTTATAAATAGCAAGTATTGTTGTAAAATAGATACTCTCTTTCTCCACACACACACACACATATATAGATATATACATACATATATATATATATATATATATATACATATATATATATTCATCTGATCGCCTACAGCAAACCTACCTAGTATGGGTGGGCCTGATTAGCACAGCTTTGCTGATCATGTCGATACACAAAATATTCCAATACGTAAAGTTATCCCTGGTCAGAAAAGGATGTATATATATATATATATATATATATGAGAGTAAAACGTATTATCTAAAACCCGTTATTTGAAACTTCTGATACATTTTATGAATCTTAAACAGTGAGATCATGTAACAGTTAAATTACATAATTAACTGTCTGGCTTAACCTATAATAGTGATGATGATAATATTAAACATTATGTTAACCCTTATATTAACCCTTATATTAACACACCATCCCAGACAAAGATATCAAAACCTTTGGTACATTTCAAAATTATTCATAGAAACAAGATGATGATGTTTGCAGATACAGATTTTTGCTAAACTATTAATATTGATATATCTTTTGTCTTACGAATATCTCTGGTATTTGATAGTACATCTAGGTTTTTTTACGTAATGAGGGAGAACTAGTATAGTGCTTAAGGTTATTATTATTATTATTATTATTATTATTATTGTTATTATTATTATTATTATTATTATTATTATTATTATAAAAATAAAGCTACAATCTTCAATGTTTTTATTATTTTCTTATTAGGTAAATTGAGCTATTTGTCCATTCCGTGCCTGTGCACAACTTTGGGAAATCTTTGAAGATGTTACCAACCGAAACTTGAACTAGTTCATACGAAACTGACGAAAATAGTTCGAATTTGTAGGAATTCTTGTACACTGAGTACCATTTTAGATATTATTTACCTATTGTACAGATATTTATTGATGTCATAAAAACGTTTTAACTGTAAACATATAAAATAATACGTTAAGACAACGTTTCATCCACTAATTAAACGTATGAAATCATTCTTTTCCCATTTCGTCTGCTCAAAACTTATGATGACGTCATCCCAACACCTTATTTTAGTGTCCTTGCAGCAGTCAGGAGTACCAACCTAAGAAACCTCAAAAGACGATTAATCACAAAAAATACGATTTATTGAGCTCATTTATCAACACCAATTATTAGAATTCATATAAAGAATATAATTTAGGATTCGTGATACATAATCATACAAGCCACGTATATATTATTATTTTTATATTGCATCGTATTCTGTTGGTAGTTAGGGTCTTCATTTCGCTTATGATGGGCCAATGCATTATTAGTTTAGGGGGAAAATAAAGTCAGCCTTACTTAAAATGTCGTTAGTTCAATCAGATCAGCCTTAATATAAGTATTAAGTAAAACAATTTAATAAATTTACCATAAATGCAAGTGCTAGAATTTATTTGAAACTACAACTCGCGAGAAAATTATAAAAATAACTATTATCTAACACCCTTCCTCCCCTGCAGTTAACCAGAATAATCAAGCTTCTCTCAGATGCCAATAGATGGAGTTGGAAACTTGTTTATCGTTAAAATAATCGGGAATTATGTTAAGGGAATATCAAAAGTAATCGGGTGGCCAACTGGATATATGAAGGCAATATATCATAAGACAATAGAAATTCTAATTTAGTGTGGTAATAAAGTTTTGTTTTGAAGCTTCCATTTTTAGCTTGTTGCCTTTCTTAAGGTGTTCATTTCCATTGTTGGTTCCAAACCAAACAAAAAACCCAAACTGAACCAAATCAAATTAAACCATAGCAAACCAACCCCACAGTACAACCAAAACCAAAGCAAACCAAAAAAAAAAACACCTAAATCCAACCAATCCAGACCAAACTTAAAACCAAACAGAAATCAAAACCAAACAGAAATCAAAACCAAACTAAAACCAATTAATAAAACCAAAACCCCAGCCAAAACCAAAGCCAAAATGAAAACCAAACTAAACCCGAGACAACCCAACCCACCATAACCCAAACTAAACCAAACCAAACCAAAAACCAAACCTAAACGAAAACCAAACCAAACCTAAAACCAAACCCATGCCAAACCAAAACAAACCTAACTGAAACAAACCAAACAAAAAGCAAACAAAAACCATAACACAACCAAAACTAAACAAAGCCCTAAACTAAACCAAACCAAGCCAAACTAAAACCAAACCAAACAAAACCAAACCACCAAACCAAAACCGATCCCAAACCCAATCAAAACTTAACCAAACCAAACCACCAAACTAAAACCAAACCAAAACCAAAACCTAACCCAAATCCAAACCAAACCAAACCACCAAATTTAACCAAATTCAACCACCAATCTAAAAATAATCCAAAACCAAAACTAAAATCAAACCAAACCAAACCACCAAACTAAAACCAAACCAAAACCAAACCACCAAACAAAAACCAAAACCAAACCAGACCAAACCACTAAACTAAAACCAAGCCAAACCCAAACCCAATCAAAACCAAACCAAACCACCAAACTAAAACAAAACAAAAAACCAAACCACTAAACTAAAACCAAACTAAAACCAAAACCAAACCACTAAACTAAAACCAAACTAAAACCAAAACCAAACCACTAAACTAAAACCAAGCCAAACCCAAACCAAACCCAAACCGAAACCACACCAATGCCAAGATTGATAGATACCATATTAGGGTTAATTTACCATTCTCTTTGACACCTTTTGTAGAAATGAATTCTTCAGTTCAGATATAAGTTTGCTATAGATTTTGTAACTGATTTGTTTTGTGTTCAAAGGAATAGTATGGCAGTTCAGCGTTTGATTCGACTAAAAGAAAACACATAGATTCATTGATATTTTAGATTGGTTGCACATCTATTTCAGATTTTCGTCTTATTATTTCAATGTTCTTCAATAATTACTACATTCAGTTCAGGGGAAGTAAAAACATAAGTTATAGCTATTGCTGTTCATCTTTAAACAATGAATGTGTATCTTGCTCCCCTTCTCTGAGCAATAGGTTTCATGGCTCTGGGTTAATTGGATATAATAATAATAATAATAATAATAATAATAATAATAATAATAATAATAATAATAATAATAATAATAATAATCATGACGGGAAAACTCAAAATGAAACTGAAGAAAGGATTTGTAAAATGTTTCACATGAAGTGTAGCATTATACAGTTCTGAAAACCTGGACTATAAAAGCAACAGACAAGAAGCCTCTGCTAAACATTCGAAATGTGGATATGGAGGAGGAGAAGGAGGATGTTGAAAATAAGTTGGAGAGACCACAAGACCTGAAGGGAGGGAGGGAGGGAAGCAGAAGGTACCAAGATCTAAAAGAGGTGACCATGAATAGAGAACTACGGAGGACCAATAATCCATGAAAGGACCTCATGCCTTGGGCCAGAACACTATAGTATAATAGTAGTAGGACGCACTGGGCAGTAATATAGCTCACCTTAACAGTATAGGAAGCAACTAAGTTTCAACTGGCTTGCTAGAACAAGCTGTGAGTGGAGTCAAATGTGGCATTTTAATTAACAGGGTTAAGACATGAAGTGGTACGAAGTGGTGCCAATGTGAACACTTGTTTTATTCATGAGTTTCCAACCGCTTTTATTCCCTTTGTCAGAAAATAGATTTTGCCTCGTTCTGTCTGCAAATCTAAGTTCGCCGAACAACGCATGAATGATAAATGTATGGTGACCCAATCTCTTGATGCCCTAATTAGACACGTGCTTAATGGCCAAACCAGCCCTGTCACTATCTCTGATTTCATTTCCCAGGATTCTCTGACACCATCTACTTTATCCTCTCGACTTCCGTCACATTCGTCTAGGTCAGCAGGAATACTACTGATACAGTTTTGTTATTCCTTGTCTGTCATTATATGTATTTCTGTATAATATTCGTTTGTTTGTTGACACATTTATTACCTCCGCCAACGAAGTTGGAAGGTTACGTTTTACCCCTTTTTTGTGTGTGGGTTTGTTTGTGAACAGCTTCCTGGTCATAATTTTAATCGTAGGATAATGAAACTTGCGCGGATTAACTTTTGTGTAAAAAGATGGAAATTATTACATTTTGGAAGGTCAAGGTCAAAGGTCAAGCAAAATGTCCAATTCACGTAATCAACCATATGTTTGGACATCGTTATCACAGAGACTTCAAACTTTGTTCATATTTGAGTGTATGAAAATCCACGCCAATTAATACAAATTAAGGTCAAAGGTCAAGGTCAAGCAAAAGGTTAAGAAATAAGTGTTTCATTGTATGTATTAATATTGGGAACAGTTATCCGTTTAATACACTTCTTAGCGTCATTCAAATATCTCTTGCTTGACCCTTATTATGAAAATGGTGTTATAAGTATTGGGTTATATACTTAATTTTTGGGTTGGTTTTTGTGTGTCTGTGTGTGAGTGCATTCGTGCATGCGTGCCTATATCAGTGGCATCAATGTGTTTTCTAGAGGTGTATTATTATTATTATTATTATTATTATTATTATTATTATTATTATTATTATTATTATTATTATTATTATTATTATTATTATTACTTGCTAAGTTATATCCCTAGTTGGAAAAGCAGGATGCTATAAACCCAGGTGCTCCAAATGAGAAAATAGCCCAGTGAGGAAAGGAAACTAGGAAAAATATAACATTTTAAGAAGAGTAACAACATTAAAATAAATATCTCCCATATAAACTATAGAAGCTTTAACAAAACAATAGGAAGAGAAATTAGATAGAATAGGGTGCCCGAGTGTACCCTCAAGCAAGTGAACTTGATATTATTAGAGCAGTAAATTCTCAAAGTAATTAGCAACTTCATTATTTCAAGTAGGCCAAATATTCTCTCTCTCTCTCTCTCTCTCTCTCTCTCTCTCTCTCTCCTTCTCAGCGTCGTATTGCAAATTGTAGACTTTGCCAGAGTTGCATCTTAGCGCCGATTTCCATCTTCTTCTATTCCTCTTCCACTTGAGATCTGTTGTTCAGTTTGTCTGAATGTTGTTGTTGTTGTATTACAAGTGCAGGGCTTTCCCCCTGTTGCTCGTGAGCGCTGATTGGTCTCCTAGGTCCCAGAGCTTTGTGCCACTTTAGTTTAAATTTATAGATGTCTTTCGATCCTGTTGGCTTCTCACCTTTGTTCTCTGAATCTTAACGGAAGACATGTATATATATATATATATATATATGTATATATATATATATATGTGTGTGTGTGTTATATATATATATATATATGTGTGTGTGTGTATATATATATATATATATAATATAATATATATATATATATATATATATATATAACACACGCACACACACACATATATATATATATACATATATATATATATATATATATAACACACACACACACACACATATATATATATATATATATATTGATTTCAGGGTATATATCAGTGTAATACTTTGGGTAACTATATAGCAATCTGGTATAATTTATATATTCACTAGTAGTTATTCAAACGTTTTTTTATTAGCTATTCAGTCTTTTCATACGGTATACACATATATATATATATATATATATTTGTATATATACAATATATATACACACATATATATATGTATATATATCCATATATATATATATATATATATAGTTTCGAAGAAAGAAAGTTTCTTCGAAACTAAGTTGATTTCCTGCCATAGCTTCAGTAATTCAAGATATCTGCAACACAAAAAAAGACTGAGTACATTTATAATAGTCATCAATTTGAACATTTGTCTCATGTATTCGATGCTATTTCATTTCGCTCTATGTTCATAAATAAAGGTTTTCTCGTCATTCAAAGAGTGAGTACATTTTTTTGAGACACCCTGTATATATGTATATACATATATATATTTGTATATACACAATATATATATATATATAAATATATATATATATGTGTATATATATCCATATATATATATATTATATATATACATATATATATATATATATGCATATATATACATATATATATATATATATATATGTACATATATATACATATTATATATATATATATATATGTATATATATATGTACATATATATACATATTTATATATATATATGTATATATATACATATATATATATATATGTATATATATATATATATATATCCATATATATATATATATATATATATAGCCTTTTTGAGGGAAGATCCCTTAACGTTGTGAAATAATATTTTTATCGCCATGACCAGGAAAACTGTACTATAAATCATATTAATTCTGTTACATCCTTTAAATTCGTTGGCTCAAAAATACTGAAGTTATTACATAGATTGATTACAGCCAGTGACTTTCTGTATCCAAGTTACAGCAGCTGTCTTTGGAAGAACCAAACCACCTTGTTTGCTTGTTTGCAAAGGTCTTTTAGTTTTTCAATTCCACGATTTATTGTGATTTTGAATTTTGTTATTATCCAATTTCCAATTTGCCATATTAATTCAAATAATTTTGCTAGTAATTTGTCAAATATATTTGCTGAATACATCACTAGCCATTAAATAATTCCGTTTTGAAAATACCCTTTGAAATTAAAATTGACTGAAAGACATCAGCCAATAGGAGAACAGCTACTAAGCATCTTAGACAAAAAACGAAAGTTTAAGCCAATGAGAGACTGGCTTACAAAGGGGTTCTGTTGGAGGCCTCTGATTGGCTGATGTTTCATGGTTTTCAGAGTATTTCCCCTACGAGACCTAAAGGTGTGAAGGTCAGTTGAGTGTTGGTACTATATACATTAATTGGTAGAATTATACATCGCAGTTACCACATCTATAGAAAAAATAGCCATTTTATGTTTAATAAGGAGACGTTGTTTTTGTTGAAATGTAAAAAATATTATGAAAATTGGCCAAACCCTAGAAATAATTAAAAACATGTCTGAAGCCTTTGTCCGGCTGTGGACTAGAAACAGCTGCATTTGTTTTATATATATATATATGTATATATATATATATATATATATATATTTGTGTATATAGATAATGTAGCAGTTTCTAGTCGAGTGCAGGACAAAGCCTTCAGACATGCCTTTATTCTTGTCTGGGGTTTAGCCAGTTTTCATCATCATGCTGGCCAGTGCTCATTAATGGTAGGAGATTTTTGTCTTAGCTCAGAGCAAACCAACCTAGTATATGTGTCCCTGACTAGTACAGCTTTGTTGATTATGATACGCAAACCCTTTCACCACGTTAAGGTATCCACACTTGGAAAGGATTACTTTGTCTGAGGTTATTGAAAAACAGTAAGCCATTTCATGAGATCATAGACACGATATGAAATACTACATTTAATTGTTTAATATATATTACTGGAAAGATAATAGCCACCGCTGGGGTGGGGGGGGGAGGGGGAAGGGCATTGAGTATCTACCTATCATTAAGGTATGACTGACAGGTGAGAGAGTTGATGGTTGGACCAAGTGGACCACGAAATTTAGACTTTTTTTATCCACGAAT
>NW_027169403.1:0-12500 GCF_036898095.1 Palaemon carinicauda
CTACTGCAATGTAATTGTTCAATGGCTACTTTCCTCTTGGTAAAGGTAGAAGAGGACTCTTTAGCTATGATAAGCAGCTCTTCTAGAGAGGGACACTCCAAAATCAAGCCATTTTTTCTCTAGTCCTTAGGGGAGTTCCATGGCCTGTGTACCATGGTCTTCCACTGTCTTGCGGTAGAGTTTTCTGCTTAAGGTACACTCAGACACACTGCACTATCTTATTTCTTTTTCCGCTTATTTTTTTTATAGTTTTTATAGTTTATATTTGAAAGCTTTATTTTAATGTGGTTACTGTTCTTAAAATATTTTCTTTTAATTGTTAATTACTTCTTTTATTATTATTATTATTATTATAATTATTATTATTATTATTAGCTAAGCTTCTAGTTTCCTTATTTCCTTTCCTCACTATGCGACTTTCCCTGTTGGAGCCCTCGGACTTATAGCATCCTTCTTTTCCAAATAGTGTTTTAGATTGGCAAGTAATAATAATAATAATGATAATAATAAACTACTACTACTACTGGAAGTCAAAGACAATTAGACGGATAGTCGCAATGAAAATTATTTCACCAGTACTCTTCTTTAAACACCAACTCTTAAAATATGAAGCTGGCAACGTATCTTGATGAAATAAAATGGAAACATTCGCTAAGTGATACCCTGTAAATGATTTACTATTGGTGGAATTCGAAGACAAATAGACCGATTGCCGCAATGAAAACGATTTCGCCACTTACTCTTATTTTAGCGCTGTGAAAAAGGAATATTTGTTGATAGGAAAAATACAAATTATTTTTATTTATATACTGTACATGTATATATTTAATTTGTATGTAAAATTTTTAGACCTTACCCTTTAACATTGTTTCTTCTTTTTCTTTTTCTTCTTCTTCTTATTCTTCTTCTTGCAGCACGCTCTACTCCCTGTAGGGCTTGGAGATGCTTGCTAGCTAAGATTGCAGTCACGCAGTAGAGGTATTGTCACGAATAGGTGTGTGGATATCAAAGACAAAATAATGGACATACGTCATTAAGAAGATACTGCAGGTTAAACGATAGTAAGGGGGTGATGCAACTGACAATTTTCAAAAGTTATACTAAATCAGAAGAGGGAAACCAAAGTGCAAAACTTGGAGTGAGTTAGCTTCTGTAAAATGTCTGTGTTGTTCTGTATACAGAGAAAATAAAATGAAGGTACCATTACCTTTGACCTCCATGTGAAACATTATGTAGGCATTTAAATTTTCATATTGAAATAAAATCCCAAGTATGACTATATTAGACAGGCATGAAAATTATTGTGAATTTGCCTGACTGTGATGAAAGGATGTTGACGAAGAATCTGTTTATTCCTTCCAGTGAGTTGAAGGAGGACAATTTTAAGCTGCACACACATATGTACTAGGATTGTTGAACTATTGTAAGTTCATTTCATTATTGTCCAGTAGCTTGCATTTGCGTTTAGCTAATCATCTTTAAATTATCCCGTATGGGAGTGTCCAGTGCGTGTGCAGTGTTTTTTTTTTTTTTTTTTTTTTTTTTTTTTTTTTTTTTTTTTTTTTGTGGGGGTTATTCAAATAATTTTTAAATCTTGTATATGTAAGGCTGGAGTGTAAAGGTATACTAGTTTTTTTTTCCTTACAATAGAAATTTCCTTCTTTAAGAACAGTATTTGTCAACCTTTGGTTCATGTTTGTAATAAACTTTCTTTGTTTTTTAATTTTCTTTCAATATAGTTCCATCCACACTCTGACCTGTCCCCCAACCCAAAGTTAATTTAAAGTTATTTTTTTTTTCTCCGAATGTTCCTAAGATTTACCCTAAACTTGAAAAAAATCATACCTGGAAAGCTATACTGCTTTATTTATTTAGAACTCGGCGCAGAGTACGGTGGAGAGAGACGGTATAATCAAGAAAAGATTATAGGGAAGGTAAGGGTTCTAGCTGGGGTCCCCTTGCCCAGTATAAATCAAGGGCTGATGCACAGTGCCCTGTTCATCCTTGATTGTATACCTTTTTCCCAGATTTCTGGGCATTCCACCGTTTCTTTTGTGTAGTGAAAACGTTTGGAGTGTGGTCGGCATTCGGACACTAGGCAGTCTGCGTACTACATCTGGCCACAGTCTGCAAACCACTACAGCGCGAACTCTCAAGATATTAAGGAAGCAACGGATTTTGCTGAACTTTGATGGAAGTATTTTCTGGATGACACTCTGTAGATGATTCACTGATTCTGTCAAAGGGTTAACTACTTTAATGTAATTGTTCAGTGGCTACTTTCCTCTTGGGTAAGGATAGAAGAGTCTCTTTAGCCATGCTAAGCAGCTCCTCTAGGAGAGGGACACTCCAAAAATCAAACCATTGTTCTCTGTTTTTGGATAGTGCCATAGCCTGTGTACCATGGTCTTTCACTGCCTTGTGGTAGAGTTCTTTTGCTTCAGGGTACACTCAGACACACACTACTATCTTATTTCTCTTTCTCCTATTTTTTTTTATAGTATATAAATGAACATTTTATTTTAATGTGGTTACCGTTCTTAGAATATTTTATTTTAATGGTTAATTACTTCTCTTGTAGTTTCCTTATATCCTTTCCTCACTTGGGCTATTTTCCCTTTTGGAGCCCTCGGGCTTATAGCATCCTGCTTTTCCAAATAGGGTTGTAGCTTAGCAAGTAATAATAATAATAATAATAATAATAATAATAATAATTGATAATCAATAATAATAATAATAATTTTAAAAATAATAATAATTAATAATGATAATAATAAATGATAATGCTAATTAAGGATAGTAATTGATGATAATAATTAAGGATAAATAATAATTAATAATAATTATTAATCATTAATTATTAATTATTAATTTTTGATTATTAATAATCATAAAATCATGATGATAATCATGATCATGATCATCATGATGATCATGACCATGATGAGGATCATGATGATGATGATATTAATAATGCTGGAAGTCAAAGACAATTAGACGGACAGTCTCAATGAAAATTATTTCATCCAATACTCTTCCTTAAACACCCAACTGTTAAAATATGAAGCTGGCAGCGACTCTTGGTGAAATAAGATAGAAAACATTCGCTAAGTGATACCCTGTAGATGATTTACTATTGGTGGAATTCGAGGACAATTAGACCGATTGCCGCAATGAAAACGATTTCACCCATTACTCATCTTTTAGTGCGAACTCTCAATATATCAAAGAGACAACGGATTTGCTAAACGTTGATGGAAGCATTCTCTGGATGACACCCTTTAGATGATTCACTGATTCACTATAAGTGGAAGTCAAAGACAATTAGCCGGATTGCGCAGGGAAAATTGTCACCCATCATCATCATTATTATTATTATTATTATTATTATTATTATTATTATTACTAAAGTCTGGCAGCTGGAGCCGAACCGCGGTTTGAAAGCTCGTTGATTTTTCGTATGTTTTTTAAACATATGGAAATTTTTTCTAGGTAATACCTATTGTCTACCTTTCATCTGTGTGTGACCAAGAACCATGTAGTTATTACGCAAACTAAGTCAGGTATAAAACAAAAATGAACATCATGTACCGCGGACCAAATGCAATATTTTGCTTCGTCCTCGATAAGCAGGGAGGGGAGGATGCCTGAAACCAACAGCCAATCAGGACGAGCTTTCAAACCGTGGTTCGGCTCCAGTTGCTAGCTAAGATGAAACAGACTAGACCTGAGCTCCATCTAGTTGGAAAAGCAGGATGCTATGAGGCTAAGAACTCTTACAGAGAAAATTAGCCCAGTGAAGAAACTAAACAAGGAAATTAATAAACTACCGGAAGAAGTAATTAACAATCAAAATAAAATATAAGAACAGTAACAACATTAAAATAGATATTTAATATGTAAACTACAAAAAACAAGAGGAAGATATGAAGCTGACAATGGATTTTGGTGAACTTGGATATGTGGAGTGACAAGTATATAGCCTTTACTCTTCTTTTAGTGTCAACTCTTAAAATATAGAGCTGGTGCTATAGATCTAATTACTATATAAAGTAGTTGTTTTTGTTATGCATTTATTATACGTTATTCGATTTTTTAATTCGTTGTGTCCCGGTTGGCATCCATTTGTTTGATTTATAATATATATTTTTTGGATTTTTGTGTCGTGAAGTATGTATTGCATCCATCCCAAATTGAATTACAAGTGTTTAATTTTCAATTTTACTCAATTCTCTCTCTCTCTCTCTCCTCTCTCTTCTCTCTCTCTCTCTCCTCTCTCTCTCTCTCTCTCTCTCTGTGTGTGTGGCGTCAATGACCTTAGATGTCAGGATGCCAGAAAACCTACAATCTCTCTCTCTCTCTCTCTCTCTCTCTCTCTCTCTCTCTCTCCTCCTCTCTCTCTCTCTCTCTCTCTCTCTCTCTCTGTGAAAGTTATCTCGAAATAAAAATGAGGGCTTTTTTCCTCCAAAACCTTCACGTGATCACTGAATGCATCACGCGATGCTAATACTGTGAATGAATGAGTCATATGGCACAGGATCCTTCAGCAGATTTCTAAAGAAGAAGAAGAAATCGAAGAAGCAGTGACATCTATTTGTTTATGCTGATAAACATTGGCTGGTGGGTACCGTTTGATTCTGTTTAATTCATCAGTTTCCATCCTTTAGCGGACTTCGAAATACGCTCTATTCGGGTGTTTTACTTCTTTTGGGCCGTTTTTAAATAACTAACATAAAAAATTTAACAAGTCAAGTTCAGAATCTAAGGAAATAATATAAGGAAAAGAGAGGAGAGTATTTAAATAAACAATGTTATACATAACGAGGGTTATTGAATTGATGCTAAATACAAATACTTCGCTAAGACCTAGAAATCAATGAGATTAATTGTCAATTCCTTTAGATAAGTGGTTGGACCGGTGAAAAATTTAGGCAGAGGACAGTGGGTGTGGTCGTTACCTTAAGGGAATAATGTCTATATATCGACTGTCTTGCTGGCTGATTGGTCGTTCCTTTTGAATTATTATTATTATTATTTATTATTCATTATTTATTATTATTATTATTATTATTATCATCATCATTATCATTATTATCATTATTATTATTTATTATTATTATCCAAAGCTATAACCCTAGCTGGAAAAGCAGTGTGCTATAAGACCAAGGGCTGCAAGAGGGAAAAATATCCCAGTGAGGAAAGGAAACAAACGAATAGAAAAACCATAAGAGAACTAATGAACAATTAAAACCAAACTACTTTAAGAATAGAATCAACATTAAAGTAGATGTTCATATATAAACTATAAAAAAAAACAAGAGGAAGAGAAATAAGATAGAACAGTGTGCCCGAGTGCCACCCTAATCAAGTGAACTCTAACCCAAGATATCGGAAGACCATGACACAGAGCTATGGCACTACCCAAGGACTCGAGAACAATGGTTTGATTTTGGAATGTCATTCTCCTAGAAGAGCTGCTTACCATAGAGTTGATTGGTGCCCTGGCCAACCTACTACCTACTACCTACTACCTATTTTAAGAGAAAAGAGGAAGAAAAGATAAAATAAATAATGATAATAGCAATCATGTGTTAAAATCTATTGGAACAGAAGGACCTTGTGATATATTAAGCTCAGGGAGTGTAAGAAGTATATATATATATATATATATATATATATATATATATATATATATATATATATATATATATATCATTTGTAGTTGAAATTGTCAATAGAAATGTACAAATAAATTTGCTAACACGCCCAAAAATTGTCTTGATTAAATTTCAACTCATGCTATTCCATATTTTCAGAATAACTTTTTGCTTTAGGAAATCCATATTGCAATATGACCCTTTTATTTCAGAACGGACTCCAAAAGGGAAAAAAAATCTAGTACCTCAGCATAGCAACCAAGGCTGATGGTCAAATCCCCACGCCCTTTGTCTTAAGGATAGTCACAATTTTAGATGAAAAATTACCCTTTTGTGTGTATCTGAATGCATGTAAGACTGATCTCAGTAGCTATACAGTAATACTGTTCATGATACAGTGAGTGGCTAAAAATTCATAGATACGGTATACCACGTTAATTCTACCTGCGTCTAATTGATTTGAATACTGTTCACGTCAACTAAATTAACGTCCTAAAGAGAAAACTTCAGAATAAAACTTTATACAGTTCAACTATGCAATTTTTTTTACATAACGGATATTGGCGATAATAAAACGTGTTTCAACATAACCCACAGATAAATTTAAACGTTAGAAAAACTCTGAAAATTTGAATAATATGATTGGCACAACGGCAAGGTAGAAAATACGGCTGATTTAGTAGGGCGCCTCGAGAGAGTATTGACTTTATATTGTATTAAACGATGTTATGTGTCAACTTGGCTTAGTCATTGAGGAATTAGGATATGTTAATTTTTCATAGTGGGATTAAACTTATAGATAAATGGTTTCACCCAATACCTAAGAAAGTGGTTTTGAAGCATTTAAAATGAACTTTACTTAATTGGAGGTTTTGATACTTTGCCATAGGTTGGCCAGGGCACCAGCCACCGGTTGAGGTACTATCGATAGAAAGTTATGGGGTCCTTTGACTGGCCAGACGGTACTACATTGGATCCTTCTCTCTGGTTACGATTCATTTTCCATTTGCGTACACACACATCGAATAATCTGGCCTATTGTTTACATACTCTCCTCTGTCCTCACACACCTGACAGTACTAAGAACACCAAACAATTCTTCTTCACCCAAGGGGTTACTGCACTGTAATTGTACAGTGGCCACTTTCCCCTTTGTAAGGGTAGAAGAGACTCTTTAGCTATGGTAAGCAGCTCCTCTAGGAGAAGGATACTCCAAAATCAAACCATTGTTCTCTAGTCTTGAGTAGTGCCATAGCTTCTGTACCATGGCCTTCCACTCTCTTAGGTTGGAGTTCTCTTGCTTGAGGGTACACTCGGGCGTACTGTTCTATCTTATTTCTCTTCTTGTTTTGTTAAAGTTTTTATAGTTTATGTAGGAGGTATTTATTTTAATGTTACTGTTCTTGAAATATTTTATTTTTCCTTGTTTCCTTTCCTCATTGGGCTATTTTTCCTCATGGAGCCCCTTGGATTATAGCATCCTGCTATTCCAACTAGGGTTGTAGCTTATCAATTGATAATGATCAAAATAATGAAAGATGCATTACATCACACCAGGTGCTTCACCAGGTTGTAGGCCAACTACTTGAAAAGGTTGAGGTAAAATTGTTGAAATTGTATGCGCATATTATCTCTAAAGACCATTTTAAAATCATCTATTCAGACTGGTTGTTGTTGCAGATTGTCTGGCACTATGGCAAGACACGTCCCTTTTCAGAATTGCGGCTCTGTTCTTCGTGGATTTCATTTTACTTGGTTATAGTAAAAAGTCTATGCATGTCATCCTCGTTAAAAAAAAATTTTCTTGGTTTTGGATACTACGTGAATCTATTTTTATGTACAACTTAGGCTCACATACACACGAGAGAGAGAGAGAGAGAGAGAGAGAGAGAGAGAGAGAGAGGAGAGAGAGAGGAGAGAGAGAGAGAGAGAGAGAGAGATTGTATGTTTTTTGAATATCATTAATTTGGTCCCGTTCGATTAATTTTTGTTATCCATAAGTTGTTTTTCAGTGTAAAAGGAAATTTCATGCCGTTTTTTTTTTTCATTAGTTTTAAATTTCATGAACGTATAATGTCATATTATTAATGAGTATATTGCAGATGTAATTCGGATAAAACTTGTTAACAAGCATGTGATGACCCAATTATCCTCCAGCATAGGAAAGTGCAATCAGCTAAATTTTTGTACTCTTGGCCAACGTTTGAAAGGTGAAAAGGTTGCTCCTGTTCTAAATCCCTCCAATCTTATTAGCTACACTGTTAAAAAAGCCGTAATTTTAATCACAAATTCTCCGTAAAAATATACCGTTCTCAACTGTATTTCAGTAAAATACAGGCGACCGTAATTTTGCCATACTTTGTTATTATTTTTTACGGTTTGGTGACCGAAATATCAATCATTTACGTCAGTATATCCGTTTTTAAAATGGTAAATGTTTTGCAACATCTATTCCATTATTTTTACCGTTTTTGCGGCAAATTTTTAAGTGTAGAACTGGTTAATAGCGTCTGCAGTGGTCTAAAGATTAAGCGTTTTATTAGCAACCCCATCTGATACTCGCTGAGAACATGAAGGCTATGCCCTCTTGCCCACAAGTCTTTAGGGATGGAGTTTATTCGCCTCCTGAACTTTCCTGACTCTAATCTGTCTTTGATACTGGCTCAACTGATGGTGGTAGAACTAATAATCGTGGAACCTGATTGGTATTATTGCAATTGTGTAACCAGAACTAAGTATTGGTTTGGCGAAATATTTGGTTAGAAATTTTCTTTTGGTATGAGGTTTGATACCATTTAATGTGACAACACTCAGTTACTTACTATTTTGAGTAATTGCTGCGGTTCAAGAAATTGATACTTTTGAAGTTTACGTTGGAATATCAGTTAAAAGATAAATTGATGAGCTACTTAACTAGTTCTGTTTATACTTCGATATCTCCTTTCGATTATCATTCTCTCTCTCTCTCTCTCTCTCTCTCTCTCTCTCTCTCTCTCTCTCTCTCTCTCTCTCTCTCTCTCTCTTCAGTGGGTAAATGTCGTAGAGTAGTTACTGCCATTTTGTTATTTATTTGATAGTTACTTAATGTTAAGTAAAAATACGTGTCATCTGCAAGTTTGTTTTTAGACTCGAATTAAATTTTGGTAGAATTAAAGTTATATATTTTTTTTATAAGGCTAGTTAGGCTTAGTAATATTTTTCCATGACCCCGTTGCTTGAATGTCACTTCCTATATTCTTTGACACAAACATTAGACGTATATTAGTAAGTCAATAAATCTCATTGAGATGTAGTTATACAATGCGACAAAACTGGTATCATTCTGATTCATTTTTGAATAAATCAGTAGTCATATTCAAGGCTGTGAGCTATAAAGTTGTTATAATCATTATCTGCTACGGTAATTAGTACCTTGAATTCGAGAGCAGGAAATTGCGATCTAGAATAACTTTGCAAGCTGGAACTAATAGTGACATCGGCTTTGTATCCTACTAGAACCTTCTTTTACATTCCTGTCAAGGAGAAAACGGATTCTGTTGACGTTTATGCAGTGAAGTGTTAAATTCTGCTGCAATTGTACGTCTTCGAATACGTACAACTAACTCACAGCGTACAAAGGTAACGCTGTATAGTAGGATTTTTATGCAAACACTGCATCTTCCCTAGAGATTTTCCTAAAGGTTAAAAGGGAATTTTCTTTCGAAAAAGTTCGAAGAATGCTTCCTTTATCTCTAAGCCTCAGTCTTTTTTTCTCGGTGTGACACGAGTTTTTCAATTATATACTCGTACGTCAGCTAAATGCAGTCTCAGCACTTGGATAATTAACTCTCTCTCTCTCTCTCTCTCCTCTCTCTCTCTCTCTCTCTCTCTCTCTCTCTCTCTCTCTCTCTCTCTCTCTCTCTATATATATATATATATATATATATATATATATATATATGGGTGTGTGTGCCTGTGTCTGTGTGTGTATGGTTGTTTGTTGTGGGTGTATTTATAATTCACCAAGCAGTAGTGTCTTGCTGAGATGATTATACGGTAATAACATTATTTAAATGATGATGTCCATTATCTTATCTTAACAAACAAACTTCGAGTTTTGTATGACTGCGTTGTTGATATAGATTATAGATTCATATTTTTTGACAAAAATTAATAATAACAAGTAATATGATTTCCCAGCAAACAAAGATATTGAAAGGTAGGCAGTTTATTTATTATGAAACGGGTGTAGTAATAATAATATTGTATTTCTGTCATTATTGTCTGCAATAATTAGTCAATATTTCTTTGAAGATTTTGTCTGCTGGGTTTTCTCAGATCACTATTGCCATAAGAGGAGTTTCATCCGGACATTTGCACATTAGTTGCTTACTAAGAAAGGTCAAGTCATCAGAAAAACCCTTCCGGCATTTTCCGTTTTCATAGTCATATTCCTTCCCTTATTATAATGTAAAAAGTCTCTCTCTCTCTCTCTCTCTCTCTCTCTCTCTCTCTCTCTCTCTCTCTCTCTCTCTCTCTCTCTGTTTATATATACACAATATACATGTGTATACACTAGATGTGTATCATTATGAATGTATAATGTATATATAGGTATATTGTGTTTATACACTGTATGCATGTAGCGTTATAAACAAATCAGTGTTTGACTTTATTGTTAGGTTCTTGTGGTCTGCTACTTCTTGTTATATCATCTTTTTAATATATTGTAGACCAGTGACATGATCAACTTATTTGCTGTAGAAAATGTTTTCTAATAGAACATTTATCCCGGTTAAACATTCCTTAATGGGTTTCCTTTGGTGATTAAGGAATAGGGGCAATGTTACGAGGTGAAGGTTTGCCATCAGACTCATTTTGCTAATGCTGTCTGCTTTTAGCAACATTTGCGACCCAATGACCCAATAAATTGCTCGGGCAACACGACTGGCATTACTCTATTTTTTGCTCTCGACGTTTTCAGTTTTATTTAAGGAGTTCGCTCTCTTGATCTCTTGCATGTTCAATCCTGGCGCTTTCTATTATTGTGCTGCATGATAAGAGAGGATTTTATAAAGCAATGGAATTGTCATTTTAATTGATGTCGATGCCGACTTCATGATTTTCGAGGTGGTTGTGTACATAATGTGTAACATACAGCAATAACTAATATATATATATATATATATATATATATATATATATATATATATATATATATATGTATATATATATATATGTATATATATAATATATATATATATATATATATATATATATATATATATATATATATATATATACTGTGGACATAATCTTTTTAGAAGACTCGGATGAGAATAAAAGTGAACATTTATCATTTGTCAAAGAAAATTAATGTAGTATTTCTGGTTATACAAGTGTGCACGCGCGTACACACACACACACATGAACACATATATATATACACACACTCACACACACATGCACATATATATATATATATATATATATATATATATATATACATATATATATATATATATATACATATATATATATATACATTATATATATATATATATATATATATATATATATATATATATATATATATATGGTAAGAAAGCTAGGTGCAGTTATAATTCCGATGATCAAAATCATATTCTTTAAGAAATGGCCAAAAAAAAAGAATAAAAAGAAGCACAAGGAAATAAGGAAAACTGAGAAATACAGCAATACAAAGTTTAACAAACTCTGGTTTGCAATTTTTTTCAGTTAATACGTCACATTTTACGATGCTTCTGAATTTTATCGCGACCAGGTGGTCAACTTTCCCGCAAACTCATTCGTCATCTTACCTGATGATTGACCACATCTCGCTTAAGTGATATCCAGGTGGACGGTTTGTTAAAGTAGTGATGACTGGAATCGCTTATTCTTCTTAGTTTAGTACACCTGTCACACACATAGTGTTTCAGACGTTGATGTTAATTGCTGTTAAGAGATCTTTAATGCCAATTAATCGGCTTTGTTGGGAATAAAGGTAAGACGTTTTTATTATTATTATTATTATTATTATTATTATTATCACTTGCCAAGCTACACCCCTAGTTGGAAAAGCAAGATGCTATAAGCCCAAGGGCTCCAACAGGGAAAATAGCCCAGTGAGGAAAGTAAACAAGGAAAAATAAAATATTTAAAAAAAATTACATTAGAATAAATATCTCCTATATAAACTATAAAAACTTTAACAAGAGTAAGAGAAATAAGATAGAATGGTGTGCCCGATTGTACCCTCAAGCAAGAGAACTCTAACCCAAAGCAGTGAAAGACCATGGTATCGAGGCTATGGCACTACCCAAGGACAAAGAACAATGTTTTGATTTTGGAGTGTCCTTCTCTTATAAGAGCTGCTTACCATAGCTAAACAGTCTCTTCTACCCTTAATAAGAGCAAATTGGCCAATGAACAATTACAGTGCAGTACCCCTCTGAATGAAGAAGAATTGTTAGGTTATTTGTGTTGTCAGGTGTATGAGGACAGGAGAATATGTAAAGAATTGGCCAGACTATTCAGTGTGGGTGTAGGCAAAGGGAAAATGAACAATTTAGAATGTGTCCTTACATTATTATTATTATTATTATTATTATTATTATTATTATTATTATTATTATTATTATTATTATTATTATTATTATTATTATTATTATTATCAGCAAAGCTACAACCTAGTTGGAAAATACGTAGGCTGGAATTGATTCTAAAGTTATGGTAAGGATTGACGTATTTGTAATTAGTTTGCGAATGTTGTGTATTGCGTTCATCATCAACCTATCTTATGATCATAATGTGTTGTTAAGGTGCGATTATATGAAATATTTT
>NW_027169403.1:17500-20000 GCF_036898095.1 Palaemon carinicauda
TATATACATATATATACACATGCAAAATATCACTTACAGAAGACTATAGCTAATAAGGTATTTAGATATGACATAATAATGCCTGTTAATTGCTATATGTATATGTATATTATATATATGTATGTATGTATGTATATATATATGTGTGTGTGTCTGTGTGTATGTATATATGTATGTATATGTAAGTGTTTGTATATAGATATATATCCCATCCAGTTCTTCTTTGCTCACAGAAGAGTATAACTACTAAGTTATTTAGATATCTCCTTATTACATAATTATGCCTCTTGATTAATTAAGCAAATGCTCTCATAGTTCCAGATCAAGAGATTAAATTCCCCTATTATTTTTTCCAAGTGAATCAAGTATTTTTTTGACCTGTCAAAGAGAAAGACCTCACTTCAGAGGAAGTATCAGTACCTTTTCTAAATCATCCAGGCCCTTCTAAGTCGTGTATTCAAAGTAAGTACTGTATATATCTTGTATTTAAGTATTAGGCCGATTCTTATTTGTGTGACGTTTCTTTTATGAATCCTTTTTTCATAAGTGTCATAGATATCTTCGTTACATGTTTTCTATTTAGGCTGTTTTTGATAGATTAATCATGCTTTCTTATCTACACTAATTTCGCAACTCGTACTAAATTGAAATGTTTCATTAAGTATTAGATTGTTACTTTGCTGCAAGTTCACTTAACCCTTTATATCATAGTTACTCATATATAATGGTCTTAATAATAGGCGACAAGTAGGAGGAACTCTGTCTAAATTGTTAAATTGTTGAACAGGCAGTCATGACTCTGTCTTCATAGTTTGTATAGAACATAATAGTTTAACATTGTTACTGATCTGAGATGTTTCATATTCTCTACTCGTCACTTCTCATATATAGTTTATTTATTGCCTTACGTTCTGGCTTAGTTTTTCTCTGTTGAAGCCTTCAGCTAGTAATAATAGTAATGATAATATTTATTATAATAATATTTATAATAATAATAATAATAATGTTAATGATAATTATAATAATGATTGATTATGATGATAATGATAATAATAATATCCAGTAACAAAAGGAATACCTTCAATTAATACTCATCATGTCAGGCAAGATCCTATGGTTTGAATTTTATTAATGTTTTATATATATATATATATATATATATATATATATATATATATATATATATATATATATATATTATATATACATATATATACTGTATACAGTATATATGTATATATGTATATATATAGTGTATATATATGTATGTATGTGTGTTTATATACCATCTGAAACAGATTTAAATATAATTATAAAGAACTACATTTCCTCAATTCTGGGGTAGTTGATGCGTTTACATGTCCTCACTTATGTGTGTATTTGTGTGTGCATTTGCATGTGCGTGTCCGTGCACGTGACATGTTGACCACGTCTCTGTCAGTGGCATCAGCGGCGGCAGCAGGACTGTCAGCAAACAACTGACGAAAAGAAAGTTTTGTATAATGTGCATTTAAAGCCGCAGGTGGCCATGACTTGAATATACGTTAACGGTGGTGGCCCTGACCGTGATTATTATGTGGTTTATTTTAGTTTTCTTTATTTTCTTTTTTTTTCCCGACAACGGCTGTGCTGGGAAATCTGAACCTACTTATTCCTGCTCACTTTCCTTTTGGGACTTCATTACGATCGCTGACTCCTACAGTAAACGTCTCAAAGGGTTTTTAGCGTTTATGTATTTTATAATAGATCTTTTTAGGAAATCAGGAAGAATTAGAATGAAGGACTACCAAATGTATAAACTATAGCGTTTAGTCCTTCTATCTCACTTTCATACTATATATGTATATATATATATATATATTTATATATATAAATGTATAATATATATATATATATATGCATTTATATATTTATATATAATATATATATATATAATATATATATATATATATATATATATATATATATATATATATATATATATATATATGTGTGTGTGTGTGTGTGTGTGTTTCTGTGTCTGAGAGAGAGAGAGAGAGAGAGAGAGAGAGAGAGAGAGAGAGAGAGAGAGAGAGAGAGAGAGAGAGAGGTTTGTATTTATGCATGCATATGCATTCCTGTGGTGGGAGGTACAGTGATTGTAATTGTATTTAGATTTTTATCAATATTCATAAGGTGTCCAATAGAGCTTTCACTTCTTTTCCGTGCTATTTTCTGTGTCCAACCTCTGCCATTCTCCCTTTTTATTGTATTTAATTGATTTACCAACTGATTGTTTGCTTTTCTGTCAAATAGTAAATAATGCAAATAATTCAAAAAGATTTTCCGTCATTATAAGAAAACTGATGCTTTATCATCATATAGAAGAATGGCATTTCAGTATTCTAAATACAAATTAAGTTTCATGTATTATTATTATTATTATTATTATTATTATTATTATTATAGTAATAATAATAATAATAATTATTATTATTATTATTACAATTATTGTTGTGTT
>NW_027169403.1:25000-27500 GCF_036898095.1 Palaemon carinicauda
CATCATTTGTTTATTTCCTTATTTCCTTTCCTCACTGGGCTATTTTTCCCTATTGGAACCCTTGGGCTTATAGCATCTTGCTTTTCTAACTAGGGTTGTAGCTTGGCTGGTAATAATAATAATAATAATAATAATAATAATAATAACAATAATGATAATAATAATATACCTACTTTACTATTTGAGTTGTACTCTTGACTACTATGTATAAGATTGACCTTAACCATTCGATCCTTCAAATGAAGTATTGAATTCTTGCTTGTATTATTTGCTACATTGAAACTTTAAAATCTTTGTTCTCAAAGCTTAAAAGATATATGGCTTTAAAACCACCCTAACCTTAATGAACGGATCGACACATGCAGGATCATATAGACAGAATGACAGATGCCCCTCTTATTATTATTATTATTATTATTATTATTATTATTATTATTACTAGTTAAGCTGCAACCTTAGTTGGAAAAACAAGATGCTATAAGCAAAAGGGCTGTAACAGGGAAAAACAGCCCAGTGAGGAAAGGAAATAAGGAGATAAATCAATAAACGGTCTAATATCAAAACAGATTTCATATTTAAACTACCTGGACGGTAAAACAAAGTATTGAAAGATAATAACCTTATTATGGTGGAAAAAAATATGGTAAATGATGCAGGTACAGCAGACATGCACAAATGCTGTAAATTTATCGGGACACCAACCACTTTAATCGGGAGAAATTTCGGCCATTTCGTCGCTTGAATTAACGGGGTCACGTTTTGCGGTGTCTAACTCGGATCTGAAATTTAATGATTTCGTTTATTTTACGTGAGCAATGAAAATTCTAGTTCCTGCTTCCACAGAAAGTATCGGATGATGGTGGTTATGAAATAGATATAATATTTTCTTAAATATCTAAGCCTTTTGATTTTTTTTTCTATTAAAATTTCACTATTATGACTAATATCGATTTTATCTTTATGATGATGATGACAAAATTTAGTGAAGATTTTGCTGTATTTTTTAAGATTTATGTTGTTTTGATATGGACGATATCAAAATCTTCCATAAGCTACCCAAGCATCATCAGCTCGAAGAAATTTTTGAGGTCAGCTGCGTTTCAGAGTGTTGTATTGTTTATTAGCTATTTGTTTGGTAAAACTGAAATCTCACGGCTGAGATTTGAGCCAACTAATTGGATTTCTCTCTCTCTCTCTCTCTCTCTCTCTCTCTCTCTCTCTCTCTCTCTCTCTCTCTCTCTCTCTCTCTCTCCTGCATCCCTGATTAATAGCGTTCTTTTGGTGTACTCTCATACACATAGATACTCTTATTTAGTATACAACGGTGCATTGTCAGTCAGGTCTTACACGGACTCACACACAGGCACACATATTTATACATAATTGTGTGTTCGCTTTCGCATCCGGGCTTATGTCTGTTTTTATTCATACATACTGTATGTGCTATCATATGGAGAACTTCTTTTTCATAATGAAAGTTTTTATCAATAATTTCTGTAAACCAAAGGTCAAATATTTATTAGACATACCTATCCCCTCCAGCTTTCTCTTGACCTAACTTTTAAGGACTTAAAGGAAAACTTAAAAGAGACATAACTCGGGTTTACAATCTTCTTCTTTATTTTAACCTGAAAATTCCGCTTGTTTTCCGAAAATAGACGATTTGAAAATTACTTTTTTAAGGTTCTTCTGAGTCAGCTGTCATCATTCGAAAAAGATTATGATTATCTTCGCCAACGAAATTGGAAGGAGATTTTATATATATATATATATATATATATATATATTATATGATTTTATATATATATATATATATATATATATATATATATATATATATATACACATATACACATACATATACATATACATATACATATATATCTATCTATCTGTCTATCTATCTATATATATATATATATATATATATATATATATATATATATATATGTTTGTGTGTGTATGTATGAGTATGTATTTATGTTCTTCCTGTATTTTATCAGCTTGATAAATAAATAACGGCCCATAGAAATTAAATTGAAGTAATTACATATTTTGGATATCTATACAACCCTGCGTCAAGACATAAAGGAAAGACAGTCGTGAGTGAGATTTTAATAAGCTAGAGACGAAAATAATGATTTTGAAGGGTTCTGAGCGGTCATTAACTTCCTGGTTCGAGATGAAAAGCAATTAGTGCGTTCAGGCTGTCCAGTTGGCCAATCTGCTGAATCCTTATCCTATCGGGTGTTAAATTAATTGGGATTGCACGTCACTAAGTCAAACACCAATAAGCAAATCCCCATATGATCCCAAACAAAATTAACATTACCCCCGCCAGCGAAGTTGGAAGGAGGTTATGTACCCCCCCTTTGTGTGTGTGTTTGTTCCTTAACAGCTTCCTGACCATGATTTTAATCGAAGAGTAATGAAACTTACAGGTATTAACTGTTATTTAAAAGCTGGAAATGATTAGATTTTGTAATGTCAAAGTTAAAGG
>NW_027169403.1:40000-55000 GCF_036898095.1 Palaemon carinicauda
TTAGGTTTCATGTATAAATTCTGATAAAATATATACTAACTTTTAAAGATTTTCCACATATTTTCCCATCAGCACTCAAATTTTTCAAATTTTTAGCTTTCGTGATTGTCTTTTATATAAAGCTCAATATCTACCAGTTGGCTTTAGTCTCGTCCCTGTTAACACATGAAATGTGATTCAGGATGTCAAAAGGAAGTTAGAAAACTACATTTCATTTAAGCCTGGGGGTGCACGGAAACCTCCCTTAGATGCCCAACTAATATATATATATATATATGTATGTGTGTGTGTATATATATATATATATATATATATATATATATATATATATATATATATATATATATATATATATATATATAAATAATGTGTGTGCGTGCGTGCGTGTTTTACTATGTTTTATTATGCAATCATCGATGGAGTTTTGAATGTATTGTGCCTTTTATTGAAAATTGCTTATATAAAGGAACATATTTTATTAATAACTGTACATTTTCTTCATTGGTAAATCCAAGGAGCTATTTTGTATTTCATCTTCACTGTACTATGACCTTGTATTTCAACGCAATGCATGTGCAGGAGCAGTGAATTTAAGTTTTATATAAAGTTATGTGATCACCAATGTGAAATCTATGTTACGGATGTAATTCTGTTTTAACGGTGACAATAATTTGATCTATTAATGCATAACGAAGAGGGTGCGTAATATAGGTTTTGAAAATCATTTAAATGTTTGCAAGAACGTTCATTATAAAATTAGATAGTGTAAATCAAATAAACTTTGTGTATAATGTTTTAGATACAAAAACGAAGAGCTGTATATAGTTGATGGTATCTGGAAATATTAAGGTGAAACGATATTGTTGCGGCAAACCCATTTGGGGTACCTGAACGTTTCTTAAAGGATTCGTGTTTCTAGATGCAACCATAAATGGCGTCATGTATTATTCTCATAGAGATATATTACATCTGTACTAAACACAAGTGTATAAACGAAGTCCTGAAGCAATTTACTACCTGTGAATCACTCTGACTCATAAACTCACAAACAGATAGGTAACAAATACGGAAATACACACACTTTGAATGACTCAAACCCGAGAGATGAACACAGCTCACAGTATGTTCATTGTGAATCATGCCTTGATGAGTTTTGCATAAACCACATGATTCACTCACTAAAATGACCTTGAAGTGAAAGTTAATGAATAGGTTGATGTTTGTTGGATTGGAAAACAAGTTGTAATTGATGAAGTAAATTTATAGTAAAGATATTTAACACGATATAGACTGGTAGTTGTAGTTTTTGTTGTTGCTTTTGGATTATTCAACTTGCCACGTAAGTTGAACTTGCTGGACCAGATGGCTGTTGACTTGGAGACTAATAAGACTTTCATATTATTCGACGCTGAAAACTTCATTATTTATGAAATATTCTCTTGGTTCCTTTTTTTTTAGTACCTCAATCTTTCCCGCAATTTACAGTATAAGAGTTTCTCTCCTTCTTCACAAGCCTCACACATTTTTTCCATGTGGCTAAACCATATAAACATCGTGAATTCTCTTTTCACCGGAGGTAACCTTTTTATCAGGCTATATTGTTTCTAGATTCTGCGTCCTTTTAGTCCTACTTACACCATATACTGTATATCAGACTGACAATTATTCACTGCAGCTTTAAACCATTTTCTGTTATATGTTTCCATAAGAGTCAATTTGATTAAAAATAACTTGCTATTTTTCAGGTTTGGTGTTTCGCATCTTTAGTCATCCTACCATTACAATAACTCTTCCATATCAATCTTACACTCTTTCATATTTACGTGCAAATTCATATATTTCCAAATATTTTCACAAGGCGCATGTGTCTTTAGTAACTGTCTCTTTTAAACGATGTATCGAGGGCAGACGTCAGCCCTTTCAAAATCCCTTCACGTGACATTTTCTTATCCAGCATTATGACTATCTGCTGCCCTTTCTCTGGCTTCGTGCAGCACTCGATCAGCAAATATTAAAACCCAAGAATACATAAAAAACCCTGGGCTAAACCCTTTTTTACACCAAACCCCATAAATTTCTTGTTTTTATATTGAAATAAACATTTCATCCGTATTGTAAACACACATTTTTTTTTTTCAATTCGGCCCACATCTTTTAATAGATAGATTAATTTTCTACAAAATGATCTGTGAATACAAAGACAAAGCATTGAAATTAAAATCCTAAATTGTCATTGTTTGGAAATGGTTACCACACACGCGCGCGCACACATACACACACACACACACACACACATACACACACACACACACACATATATATATATATATATATATATATATATATATATATATATATATATATATATATACAAGAGCCATAAATACCTCTTAATATCGAATTCGCTCTGTTTCGGGATCAGAGACCCGAGGGCAAATTAACTTCATGGTTGGCCAAAGATTTGAACACAAATCAAGTCAAAACTGAGGTTACAGTGACTTACCACTTACCCAGTGGTAAGCTACTGGAACCTCAGTTTCGACTTGATTCAGGTTCGAATCCTTGGCTGACCAAAAGATGATATCAAAAAGTTAAATCCCCTTGGGTCTCTTATCCCGATGCCGAGCGAATTGAATATTAAGAGGTATATATGGCTTATATGAATAAATGAAACACAAGTGAATGTGTAACATTATCATATATATATATATATATATATATATATATATATATATATATATATATAAACTAGTGTACGCGACCCATCAAAAATGACGACTCAATGTTTATATAGATATGCACACGCACAAATTCAACCCTTCCCACCCCTCCCAGTTTCCTAACCACAACACGACAGTTTCGGCAGTTTGTTGTAAATTGTGGTTTCCGAGTGTACTTCTCTGGGTATCCCCTCTCACCAGGGTATGACTACTCCCCCCTAACCGAGGGACTGGGAGAGACTTAGTAATCGTACGTCTTACAATGCCACTGAACGTGAAAGATATATATATATATATATATATATATATATATATATATATATATATATATATAATATATATATATATATATATATATATACATATATATATATATATATATATATATATATATATATATATATATATAGCCAGACACGTTGATCTTTATTATAAAGGAGAGATGTTAAATGTTAACTCAGGATAAAGATACACTAGTTATTGCCACATTCATATCTCAGCAGCGGAATAATCATTGTAAATTAATCCCATATGTACAAACTTTCAACAATATCTGATTCATACACACCTGCACAAAGGCTTATCAGCTATCAAACCACCTGCGTTTTCTGCTCCATTCACTTCTATCTAGCACCACTCATGCCTCGTGGATATCTAATCCCTTCCTTTCCTGTAGGTCTTTTGTACCTTTTGCTCAGACCTTTCTATGACTCTTCCCCTACTTGAGTTACTACCGCTAGAGAGTTATTGTCTCCTTTGACTGGCCGGACAGTAAGCATTGGATCCCTATCTCTGGTTATGGTTCATTTTTTCTTTGCCTACACATACACCGAATAGTCTGGCCTATTCTTTAGAGTTTAGACATTCGTGTCTTTCCTCATACACCTGACAACACTGAAATTACCAAACACTTCTTCGCTCAAGGGGCTAATTACTGTACTGTAATTGTTCAGTGGCTACTTTCCTCTTGGTAAGGATAGAAGAGACTCTTTAGCTATGGTAAGCATCTCTTCTAGGAGGACACTCCAAAATCAAACAATTGTTCTCTAGTCTTGGATAGTGCCATAGCCTGTGTACCATGGTGTTCCACTGTCTTAGGTTAGAGTTCTCTTGCTTGAGGATACACTCTGGCACACTATTCTATCTTATTTTCTTTTTTTTCTTTAAATGGTGTGCTGGGCAGGCTTAATAAAAATTCCATGGATGCCTGGTTGTTTATCAAGAGGTTGTCTTTTCCTTATCTGATTCTTTTTCATATCAAAACCATCCTTACTGTCCTCCCTTCAGTTGAAGCAGCTATCCTGGAGGTATTTAGCCTTGCATGGTGTATCGTCTCTTCCATGTTGACTAGTTTTTCTGCCTTTTTTTCTATAGTCTATGGGTTTGATCAATCACTTTATTTATATTTCTGTACATATTGTTTTTGTTATCATTCTAGTGAATTTAGTTTTAAGCATGGTGTATCTTTTTTATTACCATTAATTCTTATGCTGTCTGGGGACATTTAGCGAAATCTGGGACCAGTACGTCCTAGATTTCGTCATTGTCGTCCTCTGTATTGCAATATTTATGGTCTTCATGCATATATGCAAGACCTTACAGTTTCATCCAGACAGTATGATATTCTTTTGTGCTCAGAAATTTCGATTTCTAATGTGAGGCACTCATCTGAGCTCCTTATATCTGGTTTTAAGAAGCCAATAGTGTTGAAACGCGATGAATGGCGGTTTATATTAGGACTGAGTACCCTGCTTCTCATAAGTCCTGCTGTGAATGTGGATGTCATGAATTCAGGTAATAAAAGTTTGTGGCAGGCATAACAACTTTTATTTGTGTTCGATCTAACCTTATAACCAATAAGGATGATTCTCCAGTAGGAACATCTGATCATGCCTTGATGTCATTAGTAGTGAAGACTGAGCAGCCTGTCCCTGATGTATCATACTCATGTAAGATTTATATGAAATCTCAAGCAGACTGAACTGGGATTTTGCATGATCTTTTGTGCTTGAATTGGTCGCAATTGTATGGAAGTGTTGATCCTGTTGTCCCTTTGAAGGAGAATCTAGTCAACATAAATAATAGGCGTATTCCTTCTCATGTACTAAGGTACCGAGTGAAGGACAAACCATGGTTCAATGATGATTGTAGACGTGCTTATTTGGAGAAGCAGGAGGCCTATCATCTTTGATAGGGTAACAGATCAGATTTGACATGGAATAACTATACAGTACTCAGCTTAGAGCTTTGGCTCAGAGTTTATGCATAAAAGAAACCTTTTCTGGTACAACCCAGGAACATAAATGGTGGTCTACCCTTAAATCTGCACTATTTGGTGTAAATGCAACAGTTCCTCCTTTACTTCTTGTGAAATTAAAGCTCTGTTGATGGACCTTGATGCTTGTGGAGGTGTAGACTCAAATGGTATTTTCCTTTGTTTTTTATAAAGAAAGCAGATTTCTTAGCCCCAAAGTTATCTGTTATTTTGTACAAGTTAGCAAGAAGAGGGGCTTTTAGCACTTGTTGGAGAATTGGTAATGTTACTCCACTATGTAAACGTGTTTGTTGTAGCTCAAGTCCAACTGATTACCGCCTAATTTCCATAACTCCCATATTATAAAAGTTTTTGAACATCTTTTGGCAAAACGACTTAATAGGTTTGCTGAAGGTAATCATCTGTTCCGTAGTTTGCAATTTGGTTTTCGTAAAGGCCTTGGAGCATGTAATGCCCTTCTTACAGTCCCAATGCTGTACATAAATCCCTCGATTGTGGTCAGGAAATTCGTATGGTTGGCCTTGTTTTTAGTGCTGCCTTTGACCGTGTTAATCATGAGGCCCTTGTTTTCAAACTCAAACAGTTGGGAGTGGGTGGGTCGTTTCTTAGCATTATTGTTGATTTTTTAAGTAATAGATCTCGGAGTTGTTGTTGATGGGCCCCATAATGAGTATGGGAATGTGATATCCGGTGTTCCTCAGGGTAGTGGTCTTGGCCCATTACTTATCATAATATATACACATGACATGTGGTTTGGCCTAGAAAACAAGCTTGTTGTATGGGCAGATGATGCTACTCTCTTTGCATCAATTCCATATCCTGAATGTAGATCTGGGGTTGCTGAATCCCTTAATAGCGATCTAGCTAAAATTACTGCATGGTGCAAATTATGGGGTAAAAGTTGTATCCTAACAAAACTCAAAGTATGATTGTAAGCAGGTCAAGGCCAGTGGTTCCTCAACATCCAGATCTCAGCATTGATAATGTTTCTTTAACTTTTTATGACTTTTAGAATTTTAGGTGTGATTTTCGACAGCAAATTTACTTTTGAGAAACACATTAGGTCTTTGTCTTCTTCAACTGCACAAAAAATTAACCTATTGAGAAAGCCCTTCAAGATTTTCGATGATCAATCTATTCTGAAGAAGTGTTTTAATTATTTCATTCTCTCCTATCTGGTCTTAAGCTGCTGATTCTCATTTCAATTTGTTGGTCAGGAACTTACGGTCTATGAAATTTTTTATTCCTGATTTAGATATCAATCTCTAGCACCGTTGTTCAATTAGTTCATTATGCATGTTGCATAAGATTTTTAATAATTTTGACCATCCTTTACATTCAGATCTTCCCGGAGAGTTCCATCCTGGTCGTAATCCTAGGCATGCAGTTAATTTTAATAGTCAGACCTTCTCCGTCATGAGGCTCAATACTACAAAGTACTCTAGAATTTTTATTCCAGTAGAACTGCAAAAGTTCAAAGTTGCAGCAAATGTTTTTATGTTGAACAGGCCGACATAAGTCTTTTTATAGTATATATATGAAATATCTGTTTTAATATTGTTGATATTTTCAAAATATTTAATTTTAATTTTTCATTACTTATATCGTTTATTTATTTCCTTATTTCCTTTCTTCATTGAGCTATTTTTCCCTGTTGGGGCCCTTGGGCTTATAGCATCTTGCTTTTCCAACTATGGTTGTAGCTTAGCTAATAATGATAATAATAATAATAATAATAATAATAATAATAATAATCTTTCAAATGCTTCATTCTCCTCCCACCGCCAAAGCATCTCAAAATGTTCTGATTCATCCTCCATCCTGTGCAAGCTTTATGCCAGGTTTTCAACCATATTCATATTTCTTACGCTTCCTATTCTTCTCTTTATTCTTATGATAGTAAAGAGCTCATCTCAATAGTTTTGACTATTTTCTTTTATTGACATTCATTCTCAACACTTCGCTTCCATAAGCTAGTGTTTACTCAATAATCCCTTCATACATTTGTTTCTCAAAGACAAATCAAGTCATTTTTCCCGATCTTTAACGCACTTTCCCTGTCATGCGTTACCCTACCACTATCCTGTATACTCATCCACAAATATCTATACGATTCAACTGCATTCATTCTTTCACTATTCATGTCAACGTTTATTGCATTAAATTTCTGTTTCGCGTTTTGTCTCAACTCCCCACTTCCTTACATTTACCCTCAACTTTTTCCTTTTGCATACACTTTCAGTGTTTCATTAGATATTTTCTTTACTAGTATATTAATGAGAAATTTTTCTTTGTATAGCACTCCTTTCTTCCTAAAACAACTTCACCAAGTTACTCCCAAATTGATAATTTTTCTTGAAGAATTTTGTACAATGCATTATAGTCGGAAGGGTTTGAAAGGCCAGTATTTGAATACAGCAAAAATTTTATTGTTCAAAACTCAGTATGTGAAACTGGAAGGATCATGACGACATACTGCGGTCTTGCATAAAATTGTCATAATTTCATGAAAAAAGGAAGCAATCGAATAAAACAACAATACGGTGGTAGTTTGTTATGTGCCGTTTAGAAAGAGCCCACAATTATGTTTAAAATATGACTTTGAAAGAACGCAAGGATTAAAAATTCCATTTGACGAAATCTCGTGTTCTTAGCTGCCAAAATTTTGCTATCAATCATTTATATTGCTGAATTATTATAAACGATATTCATTTAAGCACATCCCTCCAAGTAATACCTTTAGTACTAATTGGTAATCAGATTGTAAAGATGTAATCGTTTCTAGTTATCGATGAGAACTTGCGTTTTATATGTGAGTTTATATTTACGGAGTCTCCATTGCTCGTTGGGGTTGGGTAGGCTGGTGTAGTACCGCAGTGTACCTCATGCAGCACACTATGAATTAATGGAGTTTCTGCTGTGCCCTTCTGGCCCTATCTGCACCTCGTTTTTTAGCCTTCTACATTATTTCTAGCCACTATTCCTGTTGTTTCATTTTGCTATCAAATCTTTCTTAACTTTCACTTAATTGGTCACTGCGAGGTATTCCCATATTAGGAAATATGCGCTGAGTGATAACCCCAACTCCAGCGGTACGCATGGCCCAAATTCCATACATGCATCCAGCAACCTCCTTCCCACAGTTATTCTCGCGACTCACCCCCATTACCTTTCAACCAGATATTCAGGGATGACTGAATTCCATTATTTCATTGAAATAACCTGTAATCTTGAAATTCAATTTAAAGTTAAGTTTTCTATTGGTACGTGCAAGAGAGAGAGAGAGAGAGAGAGAGAGAGAGAGAGAGAGAGAGAGAGAGAGAGAGAGAGAGAGAATAATTCCGTTAGTTTTAACATAACATCGAACTGTTCCTTCTCAGGTAGATTTTAAGTTGTTACCTCCGTTAACGAAGTTGGAAGGAGGTTATGTTTTACCCCCCCCCCCCCTTGTTTGTGTGTTTGTGGGTGTATTTATTACTGAACACCCTCCTGGCCACAATTTTAATCGTAGACTAATGAAACTTGCCGGGATTAACTGTTATGTAAAAAGCTGGAAATAAATAAATTGTTGAAGGTCAACGTCAAGGTCACGGTCAAGCAAAATGTACAATTCACGTAATCAGCCGTAATTTATGAACAGATTCCTCGTCAAAATTTTAATCGTAGAGTAATGAAACTCGCTGGGATTAATTGTTATGTAAAAACCTGGAAATGATTAAATTGTGGAAGGTCAAGGTAAAAGGTCAAGGTCACGGTCAAGTAAAATGTTCATGACGTAATCAGCTATAAGGTTGGACATCGTTGTCACAGAGACTTCAAACTTGGTTCATATTTGAGTGTATGAAATTCAACGCTAATTGATACATGCTAAAGTCAAAGGTCAAGGTCAAGGTCGAGCATAAGGTCGAGAAATAAGGTGCCGCTGCAGAGTTCTGCGCTCTACTGAGTGCCCCTCTAGTTTAATATTAATTCGCATGCACGTAAACAGATGCATATGTACATATATATGTGTTTGTGTGTGTATTTATAAACAGATATATATTTATATATACAAACATATATGTTTGTCCGCATGTATAAGTATATAGTTATATACACACATATATATATGTGTGTATATATGTATACATATATATACACATGTATGTATGTATGTATGTATGTATGTATGTATGTATATGTTTGTATGTATGTATATATGTATATTTTTTAACAAACCATTTTTCTCGAAGAGGGTGCCATAAGGGTTCAACCTCGATATATACCACAAACATACATGCCCATATGTGTATATACAACATATATGTATATACACATATGTATACACACTATATATATTATTTATAAATATATGTATATATATATATATATATATATATATATATATATATATATATATATGTGTGTGTGTATATATGAGAGAGAGAGAGAGAGAGAGAGAGAGAGAGAGAGAGAGAGAGAGAGAGAGAGAGAGAGAGAGAGAGAGAGTTAGTTATGGATCCTTTGACTGGTCAGACAGTACTTCATTCGATCATTCTCTTTGGTTATGGCTCATTTTCCATTTGCCTACAATTACACCGAATAAAATGGCATATTCTTTACATATTTTTTGTCCTCATGCACCTGATAACACTGAGATTACCAAAAAATTCTTCTTCGATCAAGGGGTTAACTATTTTACTCTAATTGTTCAGTGGCTACTTTCCTCTTGGTACTGGTAGAAGAGACTCTTTAGCTATGGTAAGCAGCTCTTCTAGAAGAAGGACACAGCCTGTGTACTATGGTGTTCCACCGTCTTGGGGTAGAGTTCTCTTACTTGAGGGTACACTCGGGCACACTATTCTATCTTATTTCTCTTCCTCTTGGTTTTTTTTTTTCAAGTTTTGATAGTTTATACTGCATATGAAAGATTTTTTTAAATATTGTTATTGTTCTTAAAATATTTTAATTGGTAATTACTTCTCTTGTAATTTATTTCCTTTCCTCACTGGGCTATTTTTCCCCGTTGGAGCCCTTGTTCTTATAGCGTGTGGCTTTTCCAACTAGGGTTGTAGCATAGCAATTAATAATAATAATAATAACTATAATAATAATAATTATAATTATAATAATACAAATTGCAGTAAAAAATATGAACATGCATTATATACCATAAAAAATGCGTCTACTGCATATGCTGAGACAAAAAAAAAAAAAATTGAAAAATAATAAAATAGAAGGTATAGTGTAACTTACAACATAAACTAAGAAGTAAATAAGCCGTAAATTCGTATGGCTGTGTTCTTAACACCTAAGTTTCACTGTTTTAGACTATGTTATAGCTAGTGATGATACATAGGGTGGATTGTAATGTTTTAGAATTCCTAAGCGATATTTGAGGATATTACAGTTGATTCTCTCTGTCCCTTTCTGTTTTTAACACAAATATTTTATATATATATATATATATATATATATATATATATATATATATATATATATATATATATATAGATAGATAGATAGATAGATAGATAGATAGATAGATATTTACACACACACACACACGCACATAGATATTACGTTTGATTGAATGAGAAATCGGCCAACTTACAAAAATTCAAACCTAGAATCCTATTGACAGGATGGGACAGAGTATAGTTTTATCTCAGTAATTACCATTTAAATTTTCTATCTATTGTCAGATAGTTCATTTGAGTTTTTAGATTTCATGCTAGTTTCAGATTTCAGTAAGAATGAATATTCTACAACATAAGGCCCGTCCTCAATCCTCTTTTATCCGTACTTTGAGATTTTGCAAACTCATTCTATTGAAAATCCACATGTCAGAGCTATATTAAGAGGATGCGAAATAGGGTAGAGACGGTGAGCCTAGTGCCAGTGTCGTTAGCAATTAGCGATAAGTGAAAGGCACTGCGTCGAGCTATTCAATTAAATGGGATAATCTCGCATAATACGGCGGCTAAATATTCATTTAAACTGTTGATGAATTCACACATACCAATAAATCTGTTTACTTCTCAGCCTGTTTACAGTTATTAATTCAAGTTAGTGGCTCTTGCATCCCGATGAGTAAAAAAACTGATTTTATTTCTTTTAGGTTAATGTGTAAAATCCCTTGGGTGACTTGGCTCTATTATCAGGACCACGAGAGTTGAAGCTCGGATTCCGGTTCGTTTTTACTGGAAGAGAAATTAGAATTACAAATAATGGAATGAAATAGCATTTTTTTAAACACGAAGACACGCTGTTTGTGATGTAGACAATGTAGAATAGTAATGTCAAATGTTTAACACTGTCTTTTAATCAAATATGATACTTGTAGAACCCATAACGGGTGGAAATGAGGTCGTATAGCCTATGTAATTACAGGAACCAAAACAAGCATAAACAGAGGAAAACACATTATTATTATTATTATTATTATTATTATTATTATTATTATTATTATTATTATTATTAATATTACTGATAGGTGAGCTACAACCCTAGTTGATAAATCAGGATGCTATAAGCCCTGTAAGGGTTCCAACAGGGAAAATATCCCAATGAGGAGAGGAAATATGGAAACAGATAGCATAGTTTGCCTGAGTGCACCCTTGAGTAAGAGGTTATTAGGTGATATTATTATCAAAGCAGAAAGTAACGGTTTAAACAAAGTTCGAGTAAAACCTCCCAATTTTTTACAATATTCTCAATACAAGGATGGATGGGCATTACACGAAACAAGATTACTTTGCTCTAAAGATAAGGTGTAAGATATGTGAATTAAAGAAAAGTAGGCCTACCTGTGAGCTTTGCAGAGTTGATGCCAACAAGGTAGTCATAATTTCTTCCATTTCTCTATAATCAGATATTGAAAATAGGTTTCGATATAAGGGGTAGGAAGAAATTATATGGACAGCATTAATTTCCTCTCATTGCACCAGCTCCAATTGTTGACTTTATAGAACTGTTATTGTTTAGTTGCGACAAAAAAAAAATAAAACGATAAAATCACATTTTTTAATGAAATAAGGTCACGTGGTGTGACAAGAGGTCTTCCTCCTTAGTAGAAGGAACCTGTTGAAATGGCTCTTTTAGACAATAGGGAAGAGGACAAAAAAAAAAAAAAAAAAAAAAAAAAAACGGAGTAGCATAACTTGATATAATTATGTGTTTTTTGTAAATAAAAGCTCATCAGAAACGTCTCTATCTGACAATCTGTTTTACGGGAGTTCGAGCACCGCTCAAGCTAGGTAGCTTCTAGTAGTTACTGCAACCTCACCGTCCTTGTGAGCAAGGGAAGGGGAGTTTGGGGAAGCCTATAGGTGTACCTAGAGTACCTATATAGGTACTCTAGGTCTACCTACTGCGTTATCATGAGTTATCAGCAGCCATTTCCTGGCCCTCTCTGGTCCTAGCTTGATGGAGAAAGGGGACTTGGGTGCTGTTCATATTTATATATGGTCTATCTCTAGAGCATTGTCCTGTCCGTTGCCTCTTCCATTCATGATCATCTTTAAAGTCTTTATACGGTGATGAAAAAAGGTTTTGTCACTCCCTCATGAAACAAAGATAGATGGTTGGATTAAGTCGTGTGAGGACAGGCTCACAAGGAAAGACATTTTAGTTTCAAACTACGGAAGGCGAAATGTGGGAAAACATTATCCTTGGTGACCACCTGAAAAGCTCTTTATACATATTCATAACCAAGACTTTCCATTTGCCTGGGTATAAAGAGTTATAACAAGTGGATACCAGAATGAGCAGAACTAGAGCATTATTACCTATAGTAAATATTAAAAGAAACAAAAAAAAAAGGGACCTTAATGCATACTGAGATATCCACCCATGCAAAAATAGAAAAGCTTAAAGATTAAAAAAAAAATCTTGGGGGCCTTGTTCAGGGAGTTAATAATTAACACAAACTTTACATTGGAAATACGTTTTTCACCTGACTGGGCATCAAGTGAGTTTGCTTCCGGCTCTTCGCATGTAAGGTATTGTAACATTATATTATCATATAGGATATTTTAGGTATTTTTGATTAATAAGTACACACATTCAGCTTGTATAAAAAGTGTGTTTAGTATTTTTTATATTAATTAATCTGTTAGTACAGTGATCCAGTATTGTATTCCACCGTTATCCTAAGTTTATATATATATATATATATATATATATATGTGTGTGTGTGTGTGTGTGTGTGTGTATGTATGTGTATACTTAATATGATATATAAACTGTCACATAATAAATTGACATGGTTTATTCCTTCTAAAGTTTCGAAAAATAATATCCGAACCACTCTTGAGGAATATTTTTTTTTTATTTTTTTATTGACAATATTTTGCCAATTATAGAAATGTTGCTCTTTATGGGGTTCCTTTAAAATTTGTGAAGAGTATAAATATATTGGCGTTTTTATCGTAACTAAAGAACTTTTAGCTTTTCAAGCTGGTGAAACTCTCATTTTACGCCCTAATTATTGTGGATCTTGGGTCTCTGTCTAACTGGCTTCTCCTGGATGTGTAGATTTATATTTTGCCTTAGACACTCACACAAACACACGCGGCCTCGTGTACAGATGCAAACAAGACCATTTTAATTCGGGATGAAATTCTATTCGTGAATCGCATAGATATCTATCGTATTCCCTTGATAGTTGACTCATTTGCCAGGCAGGTTTTTTTCGACTTTGTCAATCAATATAAGGTATACAGTATATTCGTTTTGTATAGACGATTTTTTTTGCCAGAAATTTTATTACAAACCAATAGAATAAATCAACTTTTCAGCAAACATTTTCCTACTTGCTCCCGCTTGCCAGATTGTGACATTATGTTGCTGAACTTAGTCGAACTTTTATTAATTAGAAGCGGCTTTGGGGAATAATTTTGTCACGTGGTCCAATTATATCGCTTTGAGAACTCTTTGGTCTTTCCCGGATCATGGTGGTTTAAGGATAACGCTGTTATGTCATTGTTTGTAGTTTAAACTGGGCTTCTGCCAGAGTATGACCTTGCTTGGGAAGTGGCCCGTAGAAAACAAATGAAGATTTCGTTTTCTCAAGCGATACGCTTTATATCAACTTAATATTTTTATCATTTTATTATTTATGATGTTTTTGTAAAACGCTGCTAACTGTTTTCTCTTTAAACATCTGTGTCTTTTATTTCGTGGAAGATTGCTTTGCATCTTAACGGTGTTGAGCGGCTTTGAAATATTCACTAACTGCGGAGAAATGAAAACATCCACCTAAGGGCGAGCCCATGAGAGAACGGTCTTCAATGCTCAGCAGTAAGTGAGTAGGGAAATGGTAGATATTATGATATCTAAATAGCATTCCGGAACAAAATATTTATTTGTTATAGTTTTCAATTAAACAAGTCAGCTGCCTCCATATTTACAAAAGTAAAAGGATACAAGGCCTAGTGCCTTAAACCAGCTTAGTAGGAAAAGGATGTTATTATTATTATTTTTATTTCGGAAGTAGGCCCTCTTTCAAGCAGATTTCATTGAAGATTATAGCTGTCTCAGTGGCATTTATATTGTAATTGATCTTCTCAATGGCTCTAATTTTTCTTCTCTCGACAATACTGCATGCCACCAGTAGCTGTGCTATGTTGGTCATCGGTATTTGGGAGGAGAGCAAAATACATAAAACAATTTCTAAGATTTTACTAAACATTTACTTAAAGTAATCTTGTCAAATGCGGATTACAAAAGACTTCGGTTGCTACGTGTTCCGAAAGGGTGCCGGGTGTCTATTATTATTATTATTATTATTATTATTATTATTATTATTATTATTATTATTATTATTATTATTGTTGTTGTTGTTGTTGTTATTATCTTTGTTATTATTTTTATTATTATTAATATTATTATTATGATTTATTATTATTGTTATTATTATTATAATTATTATTATTATTATTATTATTGTTGTTGTTGTTGTTGTTGTTATCATTATTGTTATTGTTTTTATTATTATTAATATTATTATTATGATTTTTTATC
>NW_027169403.1:60000-65000 GCF_036898095.1 Palaemon carinicauda
ATCTTCAGCCCAACATCGTGTGATATTTCATGCATTCTGGTAAGCAAGCATTGCAAATCCTGTGGTGTTCTGCTAACAACGAATGCATCATCAGCATACTCTAGGTCTGCAAAATCCCTATCACCATTTCAGTCCAATCCTTCTCCGCCATATCCGACTGTTCTGCGCATTACAAAATCTATGAGGAGGATAAACAACATAGGTGACAACACATTCCCTTGGAATACTCCACTGTTCACTGGAAATTCATTTTATAAGACACCATTAACATTAACTTTGCACTTACATGCTACTATGTTTATGAACAGACGTATCAAATTTACATATTTAAGAGGAATTCTATAATAATGTAGGACTCTCCACAAAATTGGCCGGTGCACACTATCAAAGGCTTTTTCATAGTCCACAAATGCCATCAAAAGTGGATTTCTATATTCTACGCAATCCTGTAATGAAAATGCTCAAAATGAAAATTTGGTCAGTGCAATTTCTACCTTTTCTAAATCCTGTTTGTTCATCTCTTAGCTTTTCATCAATTGTTCTCTCCAGTCTCGTTAGAATAAGCTTACTATATATTATTATAACAACTCCTTGTATATATTGTGTATTTATTATTTTGTTAGTAATAATAATAATAATAATAATAATAATAATAATAATAATAATAATAATAATAATAATAATAATAATAACAACAATAATAATATTCAATGTATACAACGACATGAATTCATTTTTGTAAAAAGGACCTTCAAAAACTACAGGAAGTCTTTTGCTAATAATATTCCTTTCACGGTTGTAAATTTGAAGGCTACATAAACGATAAAGGATGACTACATTTGATGTAGAGACGTTTACCGAGAAGAACTTTAGAGCAAGTCTTGCTTGAATTCACTCTGATTTCAAAAGTTTAAAAAAGAAAAAAGATTTGTCCACAACACGGATGGCATACCAGTCGTTTCATAGTTTTTTGTTATTTATCTTTCATGTTATAAATTATTTGCTGTCCTTTCTTGTTTCACCTTTACAACTTGTTTTATACTTCTCAGCTTTTCTTTAGGGACTTCGATGCTTTTCCTATTGTGGCCCTTGGGAGTGTAACGTTCTGCTTTAACAGCTAAGGTTACATGTACAGTAGCTTTGCCTACAACAACAACAACAACAACAACAACAACAACAACAACAACAATAATAATAATAATAATAATCGTAATGAAAATAATAATAATGATATTCTATCCTAAAATGAAAGTCATGGTTTGCTTAAACTCAACATCCAGTGGGAAGTACTGTAATTGTTGGCCTTCAAGTAAATCACATCTTAAAACCAAAAACATGACAGTGCATACAAGTAGAATTATTCATTTTAAAAGTTTAATATTTTTATATTTTACCAATTTCGCGTAAGTTCCGCTAGATAAGATCAATGAGATCTCAACATCGCTCATAAAGCATGAAAGGATGAACAATATCGAAAATTCTTTTAATAGTGCTATTTTGGATTTCACTTGTGTATATATACAGTATATATACATATATATATATATATATATATATATATATATATATATGCATATCTATATATATGTATATATATATTCTGTATATATATATATATATATATATATATATATATATATATGTATATATATACATGTACATTAGTGGATAGAAAATTTTCGTTGACCATAGATGGGATCTCGTTAACTCTAGTACTGCAGATATTCTAAGATGAAATTTAATTGCATCTTTAATTTAGTATTAATCGTTTAAGACAGCAATTACTAACGAAAATTTATTATACAGCATCATGACATTACAGATTTTAACAGGAATATCTGAAGGTGGGGTCGCCTTTCCAAACTAGTGCACGGAGAATATCTCTCTCTCTCTCTCTCTCTCTCTCTCTCTCTCTCTCTCTCTCTCTCTCTCTCTCTCTCTCTCTCACCCATAAAAAATAAACTGTTTCTTGTCTTGTTGAATTTCACCTACATTAATAATAATAATAATAATAATAATAATAATAATAATAATAATAAAAGTCACTTGAAGTTGATACAAGTAATACAATAATTGATCTTAAATGTTTATGCTAGTAGTTTTGATATTTTACCTCTTGTTTGTGACAAACATGACCTAGTACAGCAGGTCACTGTTTGTCAGAGTGAATGCTGTGCGGTATATGATCCATTGATAAATCTTTTGATAGTTTACTTTTGTGATGTTGGTAAGATGGAAAGGAAGAGTTGAAGCATAATTAACCATTTTAATTTCTTTTTGTTTGTGTGTTCTTACGGAACACACAAACATGTACATAATATATATATATATATATATATATATATATATATATATATATATATATATATATGTATATATATATATGAATTATATATATACATTATATATATATATATACATACATATATATATATATATATATATATATATATATATATATATATATATATACAGTACATATATCATATATACTCAGAATATATATATATATATATATATATATATATATATATATATATGTACATATTTATTTATTTATTTATTTATTTATCTATGTCATTATTTGTTAATATAAGTCTGTGTTCGTGGGCATTTGTATGTTTTTGTATGGAGACTTGCTTGGAATGGCACTTTTTTATAATAATAATAATAATAATAATAATAATAATATTAATAATATTATTTCGTCTCGTGTAATCTTCAAATCCGATCTTTGTCTATAGTTTGTGATTATCAGTAAACAAATTCTACATGTCCATCTCCTGATTCACTTCTCGCATATGTTGTAGAATATAAATTGGGGTTATAAGCTTATTCTAGTTTCCCAGTTTTGTTACTGACAGTTGCCCAGTTTTCCGCATGGACTTAGCTTTTTTTTTTTTTCTTGCTTTTTTTTTTTTTTTTTTTTTTTTTTTTTTTTTTGTAATTAATCAGTAAGACGTAAAAATCATATTTAAGAATTCATTTATGAATGTTATAGAAAACAATTTCCAACAACTATAAATAAAGTAGACTCCTAATTTTCTCATACTATAATGTATACACAATATGAATGAATCATACAAGAGCGGAAGTTCACAATGACGTAATTACTGAAGAGACAGGTGATCGAGAAAAAGGCTGATGGGCCATTAAATATCTTTCTATGTCCGGTGTAGTAATTGTATAGATAGACCGACTGATAAGGTAGAAGGAAGTCATTCACTAAAGGGAGATGATCAAGTCAAGGGGTATGAATTATTCATATGAATACATTAAAACTTAATTTGTGAAGAAACAAAATAGATGATTATTATTATTATTATTATTGTTATTAATATTATTATTATTATTATTATTATTATTATTATTATTATTGTTATTACTATTACTATTATTATTATTATTATTATTACTATTAATATTATTATTATTATTATTATTATTATTATTATTATTATTATTATTATCATCTAAACCATGAGAAAAAACTCTAAAAAGGCGTATTAAATCATAAATGAAGAAATAATGGAAAAACAGTCAAATCTTTTTGGATAGTAAAACATTAACTAAGACAAATGTTAAATTTTGAATAAATTGTTAAAATAAACGAAATATGGCTTTAGAATTGCTTAGTCCTCCGTTAGCGATAAAGAATCATACTTGAAATGGCAGTAAGAATTTACATTTAGGAGTTTGAATGAATTAGGTAAAGATGACATATCATAAATATTTTAAAAACTAAAAGGTGGAATGCATTACTCAAGCCCCATTAAAACCTTAAGAAATAAGCAAACCAGTAAATGGAAAGATTTAGTACATTTCAACTTTCGGCCGATGTAAGTAGGCCATATTATCAAACCAATCCTAATCGGTAAGGGGCGTACATCGTTGACGGCTCCACGTGACAGGCCAGTCTCTTCCATTGACTCTTATTGTTTATGCTGTCTCTCTGTCGATGAAAATAATCTAAATTGAATGCATAACTGCTATTGTTGTAACTCTATGTCACATGTCTTGGGCATTAGAACGTCAATGGGTGTCACTAACACTTGCAACAGGCCTTAGGAGCCTGTTGGTCGGCAAAAGATCATGAACGAAGCCCGGAAAGCGAGCAGTGTGTGGGATTGATTAGAGGTTGTATCGTTGATGCATTTGATTTTATTTAAGTTTGGGTTTCATAAGAAAATCGCCCAGATTAGAAAGATATATATTTAGCCGCAAAAGCATAAATATGTTTTAAATGTAATTTTTTTTGTTGGGGGGGGGGGGGGCGAATTAAAGTTTCTGCAATTTCACAAGTTTCGGAATCTCCCTTTTTATTATGGCATATGATTGTGTAATCTCTTTTAAGTGTTCAAATCACACCTCAAATTGTGCCTAAAAATACGTAGCAGTTGAATAGAGAGCCCTAAATACTAAGGTGAATAAAGGCATCTGTGATTGTGTAAACCTAAATTAAGTAGTTGAAGGTAATAAGGTAGGCTAATAATAAACATATTGGGATTATATTATAATTTATCGTATCCCTAAAGAAACGTCGAAAGTTCCAAGTCATGCGTGAAGTATATTGTTAAGTGTTCTGTCTTCTTGCAAAATGATTTATATTTCAAATTGGACCACGGCTCAAAGAAAAGATGATACGATGATGGTGGAAAGCACAGCATGCAAGTTGCACGTTATGAAACACTTTTGTGAGTTTGAGCTACTTTCTTGCGGATAAGATGTGAGCTTAGAAATTCACTGAGATGAGTCTGTAAAAATAGTAGTTAGGAAATACTGAAAAATATTTTTACTTTGCCAGTCCCAAGCTGAGACCAGAGAAATGTGGTGTGTGTGTGTGTGTGTGTGTGTGTGTGTGTGTGTGTGTGTGTGTGTGTGTGGTTTGCATCTTAGGGTTTAAGAGCATTCGTACTGGGAATGATACTATGCATATCTACACACCGCTACTGTTAAGCTACTGTGTTAGACCATAACTTACCTCCCCTCCATTTTTGGGA